>NC_135878.1:995000-1060000 GCF_031162955.1 Sander vitreus | reverse complement strand
GATTTTAAAGTAGGGGAGAAAAAAAGTAAATTTTTCCTCTGACATCCAGCAAACCTGTAAATGAATCATTAATTAACTAAAACGGTGTGCTATTTTTAATGTTTATAAAAGTATTGTGGGTGTCTCCACACCTGTTATGCAACAGTCCAACACCTCCATGCTTCTGCTGTCATGGACAAAAACAGGCTACCATTATGTCTGTTTGTCAATCAATAGATATATCATGCTAAAGTTGATATGTTAGGTATTTATAATGATCCTCTGCTCGCTCTGCATTATTTCAAACCATCTTGTTTTATTTCCTCCTTCCTAAAACACACTCTGTAAGAAGTGTGTCATTCACTCGCTGAGTCAGTAGGCGAGTTAAACCTCAGCTTGTCTTCTGTCCCACTGCATCAACAATGAGTCATCCTCAATCTTCTTTCTACGAAGTGAAAATGTATTTTTGTCTTTTTTATGATAAGAAGCAACTTCGTGACAACTGCATTCAAATATAAAATCAGGACCCCGACCAGTATGGCCGAAACCTCTAAGAAATGGTCTGAAGAATGGTCCGAAACTTTGACTTATAAGTTAAGATTGTTCAGGAAAAGCAGAACTTCCTGCATCATGATTAATCCCTCGGAAGGTCTACTCATCATTCAATATATATGCAGTTATATAAGCTTATTAAAGCACAGAAAATGATCAACTTTGATGTGAAGTATATATGTGTAGAAACACTGGCATGGTCCTTTAAAAACAGGCTCTAAACATGCTTCATGTATCCACAACACACAGCAGATCATTCAATCATCTACCACACGCCTGGTTAAATTATCACCCCATCCCTCCTGTCATCCACCTCTCCATCCACGCGTTCATCCACCCTGTTGTCGGGGGAAATCAGCAGATAGTTCTTGATTTGACTTATTCTCTTCCTGTTTATTGGACTTTTAATGTCAAACTACCTGTTTTTACTTTTTGCTTACTTTTTTCTCCCTCTTGCTGAAAAATATTTTCTTTCACCTTTCTGTCATAAACTCACACACACACACACACACACACACACACACACACACACACACACACACACACACACACACACACACAATGTCTTAAAGGAACACATACACGCTGTATTAAAGGAACACACGACACGACACGACAGCGTCTTGCCCCTCCCACCTGAGTTTGAGCTTGTCAACGTCGTCGAGCAGGTTGTCACGCTCCACTTCTATCCGTGACCTCTGATTGGTCACAATCTCCACCTGCCTCCTCAGCTCGGTCATCTCCTCTTCGTACAGGTCGGCGATGCGTGTGGGCTCGCGGCCACGCAGACGCTCCACCTCCACCGCCAGCGCCTGGTTCTGCTGCTCCAGGAAGCGCACCTTCTCGATGTAGCTGGCGAAGCGGTCGTTCAGGTGCTGTAGCTCCACCTTCTCGTTGGTCCGCGTGGTCATGAACTCCTGGTTGAGGGCGTCAGCCAGGCTGAAGTCCAGCGTCTCGCCCATGCCGGTGTAGGAGCGGCCGACGGAGGCCCGGGAGGTGGCCAGGGGCTTCCCGTAGTAGCTGGAGGAGACGCGGTACACCGGCGTGGAGCTGCTCCGGGTCACCTCGTAGACCCTGGAGGAGACGTGGCCCCCGCCGCTGCCCCCGCTGTGGCCCAGCAGCGAGCGGTTGAGGGAGGGCGAGGCGTAGTTACCTTGGCCGAAGTGGCGGCGGTAGGAGGAGGCAGTTTGGGCGGAAGAGCTGTAGGAGGCCATGTTGGAAGATACAGAAAGCCTGGGGAGGGCTGCAGCAGACGGAGCACTGAAGGAGAACTTTCTGCCCCCAGCTATTTGTAGTTACCCCTCCCTCGCTTTTTACCCCGTCCTCCCTGTGAACGGCCCTCCCTGTCTCTCTCTCTCTCTCTCTTTCTGTCACCTTCCTTTTCTCCAACCACTTCTTCATCTTCTACTCCCTCATTCGTTCCCTTTCACTCCTAATGTTCATTCTCTCTCCCCTTTCTCTCCCCCTCCTCATAAACCTCTCTGCCTCCCCTCGTTTCCCCTCACCTTCTCCGTCTACCACTTCATTTTTTATTTAATTTTCCATCTTTCTCTCTCTCTCTTCCCCTTTGTCCCTCTGCCACTTTCTCAATGTGCACACATTTAATTGGCCTTGTTGTGCATTGCAAGATAATGCAGCCAAACATGGGCGTCGAGGTTGTACCCTATATTTGTTTTATTATTTTATATTCCTCCGTCAATGCTTTGCTTCTGGGGCAGCTACACGTGCTACAGAAGGCCGGTCTGAGTCACATATTCATGAGTTTGAAGGCTTATCAAACCCCAAAACACTGCACACTAGTTCAAAACTACAAGACAGGAATGTACAACTCTGCAAAGTTATTACGGCAACCAGGAATGTAGCACCTTGCATTGCCAGCTTTAACTTATTTTGTAGGGCATTTTGTCTTTGCAGGAGTCCTATGCATTGGCAACTCTAATTGAAATGAATGAGTTTGGCTGCGTTTTTGTCTCTAAATGTAACTAAATCTTAACCACAGTGAACACTAATATGGTTGTTTTTAAGGGGATGACAAAAAACCTATTAAGTCATTTAGTTTAGAAGACTTGTTGAATCATGCGCAACAGAAATCCTTTTCCCCTACATCTGTGATCTCATGACATAACAATGTGAGGATGCAAGGATGGTGGCTTTGAAAACTCTGCGTCGTCCTCACATGGCGAGGCACGGCAGGTTGTTAATGACGGCGCCTGTGGGAGTGTGGAGGGGGGAGCTTTGACTAACCTGCCTTAAAAAGGAAAACTATCCCATCCTGAGAGACGTACAGTGTGTCCCTGCAGGAATTCCCAGAGCAGGAGAATGCCCACATTCCCAAGCAATATGCACCGTTAATGCTGATATCATTAGAGTGTGTGACAGTGAAGTGGATTTAAAGGGAGGTTTCCCTCTGCCAGCCGACACACTGGACTCAAATGTGCTCTCATGTTGTGTTGAAAATGTGTTCAAAGGGAGAGAAACACAATTTCTGAATGTCCTTGCATTTCCAGGAGTCATTTTAAAACATTTTATTTAGAACTTGTTTTGAGAGAATCAAATCAGCTGCACAATCTGTGGGTTGCAAACAGTTTGATACAAACGTTCTTGTTATAAAAGCAGGGGACACACACTTTAATCTGTGCAGCATCAATTTATTGAATACATGTGTGTGCCCATTACATCTCAGCTCCTGCACCTCCAGCAAGCCTTTATTTGGTGAGCAGTTATCTTTATGTAAATAACTATTTTGTTAAACATGTACATGAATAAGAAACTAACAAAGAAAAGTGCTATTTCATTCATTTTGAAGCTTAAGATGAGTCATGGTGAATATTTTCCTACACAGATTTTAAAACAATATAAACCAAACATAAATTGACTTGTCATCATCTTATATTATAATATTTTGTTGTTGTTGTATAATGTGATCTGCTGTAGATTTAAGACTTGGATTAAAGGCTGTAGTTGGTCTAAAAGGCTGCAATTTAGTGCTTTAGTCTGAAGCTCAAAAAGCTTTCACTGTCTAAAATCCTGCAGCAATAAAGGATTAATAGACCTTTCTCATTGCTGACACCATGACTTATGCAGGTGGAACTCATGTCCTTAATAAAGGCTGCAGTTCTACGGCAGCTCACTGCAAAACTTACTGGGACACTAAAATATAGACGAGAAGTGTTGTGTCCACCATAAGAAAAGTCAGTTACTTTCAAAACAGACTTTAAACTTTCAATCAGCACTACGGCTACTTAAAAAATGTAAGCCGGTGGTGCTAACTCAAACTGTTTTTTTTTTTACATGAGCCCTCTTGGTTATCTTAGTCAGAATTCTGACTTTAAACTCAAAGCTTGTGGAGATGTTACTTTTAACCACACATTCTGATTTCATTTTTAAAAAAGTATTGTATGGGTTAGTTAGACAAATTCCCATAAGATCTACTGCAGTCTGTTGCTCTCACATCTATTAATAGAGCTGTGTGTGTGTGTGTGTGTGTGTGTGTGTGTGTGTGTGTGTGTGTGTGTGTGTGTGTGTGTGTGTGTGTGTGTGTGTCTGTGTTTATATTGCCCTGGGCTTCCTCAAGAGCAAGAGAGACGCTGTGAGCTGACAGATGACATAAACATCTCTTCATCGTTTTCAGACTCTCCTCTTCTTTCTCCCTCCTCCCCCCTCCCTCCCTCGTTGTTCAGGTCTATATAAGGCTGGTTCCTGTGCCGATACAGTGATGAATGGCTGCATCTGGGGAAACAAAGAGTAAACTAACATGAGTCAGAGAGACAGAAAAAGAAAATTAAAATCAGAGAGCGAGAAAGAGAGAGATGGATTCAAAATAAAAAGCATCATTTGGCGATAATCACGGCTCATCACTGGCATCAGGAAAATGTCAGCATTCCATTCCATTAGTTGTTGGGCATTGAGTCAGTCACTGCTATCCAAAGTCAAACTTAAAAGAGAGAAGATTCTTTTCTATTTCTAGGTCCAATATGTATTCTAGGGTTAGAAAAACAGGGCACAATTGGGTTCAGAAATAATGGTGACATAACATTGGTGTCCTTAAAATAAAATGTCCATAAAATGTGTCTCCAAAATGTCTACTTTTCATGTATTAAGACAAACAGCCTTGTTTTCAACTTTGTGACAATGCATTTTATTTAGCTTATAGTGAATTTACAGAAGTGTAAATACGAGTGGCACCTGAATACATGCTTTAATGTTTCACTCCAACACATGATGCTGATCCTGACCTTTGACCTTCCTGAAGTTTATGTAAGTCAACTTATCTTAGCTGTAAAACATTATATAGTGTACAATATTGCATTAATGTGGGAGGTGGAGAAAGGCATAGTAATAAAGACACAGAAATTGACTGGAGAGAAACTCTTGGGAAGAAAGATAATTGAGATAGAGATCATCAGTTAGGTAAAATAATGGACTTGTTATGAGACAACGGTCACAACGGGCATGTACGAGGACCCCCATCCTGTCAAGAAGACACATAGTCTCAAAGTCAATTTTACTTTTCTATGTGGTCATGTTGTGTCTCTTTGTAGTCATTTTACATCTATTTAGTTGTTTTGCACCTACGTGTGGTCATTTTGCATCTGTGTGATTGTCTTGCATCTATTTTTAGGTCTTTGTGATTGATTTGTGCATGTCTTTGTAGTAATTTTGGGTTGCTTGTAGTCATTATGTGTGTGTTTTTGATTGTTTTATCTATTTATAATAATGTATTATCTCTTGTGATTGTTTTGCATCTCTGTAGTCATTTTGTGTATGTTTGTGGTCATATAATGTCTCTTTGTGATCGTTTTGTGGGTTTTTCAGCAACATTTTGTGAATCACTGCCCAGTATGCCCGTTCAGTAATGAATGAAGTAATGTCTCCTGCTTCTCCAGTTTTCCCGGTTTTCCCTGTAAGGGAAAAAGACAGGTGAAGAGAGCAGTGTAGAGATACAAAGAGACAGGTTGAGAAAGACAAGAAGAGAGAGACAGACAGGTAGAGAAAAAGGGGTTGAAAACAAATCTCTTCAGTCTGTACAGTCAGTTTTGAGGACTGCTAAGCCTTCAGTCTCTGCATTTCTTTAGTGTACTTGCAAGTCAATCTCAGTACATGATTAAAAAACGGACTGAGATAAAATAGCAATGTCTAAGGCAACATTTTTCTAGATAAAATCTGTGTAGGCCGGCGGGGCTGTGGAATATGTAATGGTTGTAATTACACCGCCTGGCCGCTAGATTCCACTCTAGCGCTGTCTGGGATAACAACGACTGCTTCTTTCTCTGCTGCTGTCAGCTAATCTGTAGCGTTATCTGGCTGTAGTTACTGTGCTGTTGTGCTGGAGTTTGAAAGTGTAATTATTAATGCAGGTGAGTGCCATACAAATCAATATCGTTTCTGCTGTATGTGGAGGTGTTGCTCCCTCACCGAGAGCTGCTTTGACTTTTGCCAGCAGAGGAAAAGGAGCGAAGAACAAGCTCGAGTTGTCAGCTAGCAAAGGTTAGCCAAGTACCACTGCGTCCTTTATCGGACAAGCATTGACTTTTGCGCGATATTGTCAATTATATTATAAAGTTAAGGGGCAAATGATTTATTATTTACCACTTTGATATTGCTAATCTTATTGTTTTATTGTATATATGCCTAGTCTTTTGAAAAATAGATAAAGAAAAGCTGAAATCTCGCGATACATGTCCGAAGTTGGAACTAGCATTCAGTAGCTCCTTGCTTTGCTGTCTCATTCCTTGTAATCTTGTGCTTGTTACTCATTACTTTCCCATTTGTTCTCTTTCTTTATTCAGTATTTGATCATGAAGAGCTCCAAAGAGGCCGTGCAGTCAGCAGCCAAAGAGTTTCTGCAGTTTGTCAACAAAGGAGTGTCTCCATATCACGGTAAAGTTTGAAACGAAACTGGGGCTTTATCCTTAATAATTCTTCCAGATTTTGAAACTGACAAGAGTAAAAGTACCAATACCACACTGAACATACTCCAGTACAAGTCTTGCATTATCTTACTGAAGTGAAATGTATCAGCAACATGTACTTAAAGTACTTCAGGTAAAAGTATGTATTGTGCAATAAAAGGTTTTATATCTGATCTTTCTGGATTAATATTACTGCTGCAATAATGTGTAGGTTGCAGAGATGTTTATATGTCCCATATAATGCTTATTTTTTATGTTCATGCTTGGATTTTGGATCTCTACAAGAACATGTTTACATGCTTTAATGTTCAAAAAACAATGTTTTCTCATACTGTCTGTCTGAATATACCTGTGTCACCCTCTGTATGAAACGCTATGTTTTAGCTCCTAACTCTTAATCTCCCCTCCCGAAAAAGTCTCCTCTGACTTTAATTGTCAATTTAATTTTAACTTCTGCTTACAGAATCACACATTGCACTTTATGTACTTTGAGATTAACAGTTTAGACTTAGATAAGAGAGACCGTGATAATCTGCCAAATGTTTGGAGTCAGATATGAAGTACTATGTCGTCCAGTGTGAGAACAAAAAAAGGTGCGTGTCAGCATTAAGAAGGTGCCAAGTCGAGACGCTCTTCAGCTGAACAGATGACTTTGAGCTTGAGATAAGATAAAATCTATGCAGATGAACCAGATATTTCCTAATGTCTCCTACCTTTGCTCTATGACCTATGGTGTCCCACAGAGTGTCTTAAATGATCATGAAAGCAAAAGTCAACTTTGTATATGTTATTACTGGAGTGCTTGGATATATTTCAGGGATTTCAAAATTCAGGGATGGAAGAAAAAACCCTGACAAGTTATTTTTGTTTAAATATGATGGATTTATCAACAAATAGTCCCAGTCTTAAAGTCTAAATTTGTAGCTTTTTTTGCATTTCTTTCCACATTTCCAGCACAATTTCCTTTTTTAAACTTACTTTCAGTGGATCAGTTTTACCTTCGGAGGAACCTTAGAGTTAAACAATCAGTAAGTCCACACACAAAATATATTTTGTACATACATACATTTAAATGTGATTGAGAACGATAAACATGAGCTGAAAAGATAAAAGACAATAAAACATTAGGTATGGCCTCACGTTGGAACAGGGAAAGCCCTAATCTAATACTGAGCACTCAGTAGAGCCTCTCAGCAGAGACTCTCAGTCTCTTTCAGTCGCTGTTGAAAAGCTGAAAGTCATGAAAAATGGTAACACGATAAAAATCAATTTTATTGCCAGCAGACTAGTGGAACTACTTCCAGCTTTGATGAAAACTCTGTGACATTTATAAAACCCAATAAACGTCAGTGCAGCAGTGAACAGAAAGAGTCGGCATCATGCTTTCTCTTCTTTTGGTCCCTGCAGTGGTTGAAGAATGCAGGCGGCGTCTGTTGGCGGCGGGCTTCATCGAGCTGAAGGAGTCGGACCAGTGGGACATCAAGCCGTCCAGCAAGGTCAGTCAGGGTTAGTGGTCTGCTGTAAGAGTTCAGGGGAGTAAAGTGTCAACGTTAGCTGGTCGTTTTCTTGATTTTAGCCGTTTGACAGATTTTTCTCTAGCCAGCTGGGTGTTAAATGTGATATGTATGTATTTATAGGTGTATATGCAAAAGTGAAACAATTTGCAGGACTTGAAATGTGCAAATGGTTGAATAATTTAACATATGGAAGAAGATTTATCAAATTGGTCTCCTTTTTCCAAAGGTGTTAAAGGAATTATTTCCACATGCAGTTTGGTGAATAATCCATGATTTTTGAATCCCATTCTCATCTCTCTTTAGTACTTTGTGACCAGGAACTTCTCCAGCCTGATCGCCTTCGCTGTGGGCGGACGCTTCCTGCCAGGAAACGGCTTCTCCATGATCGGCGCCCACACAGACAGCCCCTGCCTCAGGGTGAGAGCCCGCCCACTTCTGCCTGTCAATCACAATCTTTACCTTTCTTACATCCCTAAGCACAGAATACTCTACTACTATATAAAATCTTCTGCAGCCGAAGGTCAACAAAACTGAGAAGCAGTTTGGACGTGTGACAGTTTTTATGATTGATGTGTTGTTCCTCCCTCTGATGTGTAAGCCTCCTGTCGCAGCATGTTGTGTCCTGTTCGTTAAATGAGATGCCTTGAAATGATTGTTCTTTGATGCAACAAAGCAAAAATAAAAGTAATTGAAATCTGAGAAGTTCAGCATCCAACATAAAACATGAACGGTAGTTCAGTTCAGTTAAATTTTATTTATATAGCACGTTTAAAAACAACCATAGTTGACCAAAGTGCTTAACAAGGTTCAAAATCAAAGAGATAATATACACAACAATACACAATATACAATACAAAATGACCAACAGTAGAAAAAGGTCAAGATATCAAAGCTCAACTTGATTTGAAAGCCAATGCATAGTAATGGGTCTTAAGCAAGGACTTGAATGTTTCAGTGGTCGGAGTAGTAAATGTTTGACAGTAATCAACAGCTACGTTTTAGATTGTAGAATTTAGGCCATTCAATAAATCAGCCGTGTATTTATTAGATTATAGGTTAGATTCTGTCTTTGTGTTTCAGGTGAAGCCGAGGTCTAAGAGGACGAAGCAGGGCTGTCTGCAGGTCGGGGTGGAGTGCTACGGTGGTGGCATCTGGAACACCTGGTTCGACCGTGACCTGACCATCGCGGGCCGCGTTATGGTCAAGGTACCAGGATTATTATTATTATTATTATTTTATTGTTACTGTTTCTGTAGTTTTACCACAATCACTGTAGAATCTGTACAGTTTTAGGTACTGACACTGAAGTATTTTGTGAGACAGTTGCAGTTTTCTCTTAAATAGAAAGGTGGAAAATGAGATGAAAATAGGATGTAGAAGTACCATTTTCAGTTTAAATATCTTATAGTTTTAGTACATGTTTGTTTAGAGATAAAAACCAAGACGTGCGTGTTTTCCTCCTCCAGAAAGACGGCCAGCTGGTTCAGCGGCTGTTCCATGTGCCGCGGCCTCTGCTCAGGATCCCTCACCTGGCCATCCACCTGCAGAGAGACATCAACGACTCCTTCGGCCCCAACAAGGAGAACCACCTGTCAGTACCAAAACACAGCAGAAAAACAAGATTATTAAAACAAAAGATTATTAGATTAATGTTTGAAGTTTAATTAAAATCGAGTCACAAAATCCCATGTTTATTTTGCTCACTATAAATACAACTTTTACTTAAAAGCAGCTTATATTTTAGCTCTGTGTAGTCATCTCTTTGTTAGATTATTTTGTTTTCAACATCTCTTTTGTAGCTCAGTTTGACGTGAACTGTGTGTGTTTGTGTGTTTGTGTGTGTGTGTGTTTGTGTGTGTGTGTGTGTGTGTGTGTGTGTGTGTGTGTGATTCAGCGTGCCCATCATTGCCACTGTCGTCCAGGAGGAGCTGGAGACGGGCTGTGCGTCCTCTGGAGATGCTGCCTGCGCATCTAACACGGTAACAACCGACACATCTGGTAGATAGGTCTTTGTCATTGTGCTCAAAGTACAATGGAAATTAGTTTAGCAGCTCTTCAGCAGTGTGCATAAAAGTTAAATAAATAGAACAAAAGTTAAATAAATGAAACAAAGACTAATATGAATAACATATTTTCTGTTAGTCGCTTCTCTTATTCCTAATGTTTGCTGCTTCTTCTTCCCACTGCCCACATGGCCTCATAACTCCCAGAATAATTTACCACTTATTTTGCTTTAGAGAATGTTTGGAGAGGAAGGAACACCAAATGATGGCTGTTTTTCTGCCAAATCTGCACCCCCACGTGTTTGTAACTTCAGTTGCAAAAGCTAGAAAAAGTTTTGAAAGAATCTTAAATGGTCAAATAATCAAATATATGAAAAAGCTGATTTTTAAAAAAAAAAAAATTAAAAAAAAAATTTAGTGACCCATCCAGTGAGGAAATGGAAAAAGTGTTTGATTTCAGAATGAAAGGTGACGTGTTGTATCTTCCCTCCTCAGGCGGAGAAGCACCACCCAGCGCTGGTGAATGTGCTGTGTTCAGAGCTGGCCATGGAGCCTGAAACCCTGCTGGACTTTGAGCTCTGTCTGGCCGACACTCAGCCCGCCGTGAGTCTGCGAGTAAACCATTGACTTCCTGTCACCTGGAACAATCCAACAAAGCAGCAGTAGTCTCAGACAACCAGCAGATTCTCATAGATTTATGAATAATGCAAAAAACACTGGCACAGAAGCTAGAAAAACCTGTATTTTAATATTTTATTTAATGAATAACTGTGGAAGACAAACAGCTTTGATCAGACTTGTTAACATCATGTCCAAAAATGTTTTCATTAAATAAATCCACAGAAGGGTAAAAGTCAGAATATATCTGGTCTTTGACTACAGATGAAGTTTCCCAATAATAATAATAATATTATTATTATTATTAAGCTTGAAAAAAATATCTTGAGCAATAATTATTTCATGACAACAAAATGTGAAATTATACTTGAAAGTAGCCATTTATAAATAGTTTTATTTGAGCCACTGGAGTATATAAAGAGAATGTTTATAAGATAAAGATATGACTTAATTAATTACCGGGAAAAAATGTAAGACTTTTAGCAGCACAGAAAAAGATGAAACGGTAGGTCGCAGTATCTGTAATTATCCCAGGCCTCCTGCCTGACAATCTTCATCCATCCTCTTGAATCATATTTCATCTGTTAGATGATATAACAAACTTCACGTCTTGTATTTCTGCTCATATGTTCTTCCTCTCTTCTCTCTGCAGGCGTTGGGAGGTGTGTACGAAGAGTTCATCTACTCTCCTCGCCTGGACAACCTCCACAGCTGCTACTGCGCCCTGCAGGTCACACTCCATATTTACTTCCTTTGTTTGTTTTACCAGTTCTTTGGTCTGTTTTCTTGTTTTGACCGTCACCCTCTGTTTTATTGAAATGTGAGGACATCCATGGTCTTCGCTGTGGCTCTCTGTGTGGTTTAAACCAACTTTGAGGTTCTCTGGATGACCCTCTGCTGAAGTCCTGAAAGTGAAAGTAGTTGCCCGATAGTTGAAAGTATTCTCAGTCTTTTATTTAGATGAACCCAGCAGCAGTTTTAACACCTGAAACTGTTGTAGCTTTTAGTGTAGCTCCTAGCTTGAAGGTTCACAAAGAAAAAAACTAAACTCCCACTGAGACAACAGTCCCTCTCTGCTTTCCACGCCCTCATTTCTCTCTGCCTGTCTGCCTTTGTCGTCTCTCAGGGGCTGACGGAGTCCTGCTCAGGAGACTCTCTGGCCAAAGATCCCAACGTCCGCATGATCACTCTGTATGATAACGAAGAGGTGAGTGTGATGGAAACTGAACCAGTTGGGAGATCTACTGGAGTTGTCCGATGACGAACAGAAAAAAACGACAACTTTGAACCCCTCTTTACGGTTGATGCCTTGTGTGCTGTCTCCCAAACAACTCTTTGGGGGTTTTCACACTCAAACAGCTTGTAGAAAATGAGAGTTGGGCAAAACAAAACCACATATAGTCAATCAAATCACACATCATCATTGTTGGGCAGTTTGTCATCTTCAAATGCTTCACAATAACATACTTTAAACTGAACTGGGAACTGTAAACTCATTGTCTCTTAAAATGGATCAGAAGAATAGTTAAATGAAGGCCTTTGAAACTTTGTGGTCATGTTTATTTCCCATTAGTCTGTAATGATGTGTTCAAGACTGTAGTTGAGTCATTTCACCATCACCACTGCAGCTTATGTCATAAAGTAATATTCAACTTCATAGCTGTTGAAACTTGAAATGATAACACAATCTGGGAATCCACAGAAAATGAATGTCTTAGTTAATAATTTATCACTATCAGGTAATTTATCAAGGAAAATGTCAAACGTTCTCTGGTTCAGCTTCTCAAATACGAAGATGTGCTGCCTTTCTCTGTTTTATATAAATTCAAACTAAATATCTTTTGGGTTTTGGACTGTGTGTGTGGTACAAAACAATCATTTGAAGTGTCTCGTCAGACTCTAGGAAACCATTTTCTGACATTTTGTCACCTAAACAGTAAAAAAAAAAAATCTGTATTTTCTTTTTTTCTGAGTCTCAGTGAAGCATGTTGTGTGTCCTGTAGGTGGGATCAGAGAGCGCTCAGGGTGCTCAGTCCAACCTGACAGAGCTCATTCTCAGCCGCCTCTCCTCCTCCACCTCCAACCTCACTGCCTTCCAACAGGCTGCGCCGCTCTCCTTCATGATCAGCGCTGACATGGCGCACGCTGTGCACCCCAACTACCAGTCAGTATCAACACCAACACACCATGTATCTGCCGTAAACACACACAAGATTCATGGTTATTGTGGCATTAAATGGTGAAAGATTGCATTTAAAATATCAGGGGAAAGAATGTTTTATTTGACATAACATCTCAATGTTGTATAGTTTTTAATTCAGCTGTAGAGAATTTTGGCTGAGAGTTGATTTCTTTATTTTTTTACTCAAATGTGTGATTTTCATCTCAGGGAGAAGCATGAGGAGAACCATCGTCCCGCTTTCCACAAGGTAAAGAGATTTCTTTCTTTATTTATTCATTTAAGAAGGACAAAATACAAGCCAGTTTTTATCATTTACATTTAAGGCAGCCAATGTAAAGACATTTAGCAACTAGTCAGTGACTTGGGCTGCCTGCAGTTTATGGCTTCCAATTTGATATATTTAAGCAAAATGTTTGCTGAATATTTTTTCTTCAGAAATGCAAAGACTTGGTCTTTAAGTTCCTAGTGAAATGAGATTAATAATTTAGTTTGGGCTTTTTGATGAGAATTAAACCATATTTTCAGTTTCATAAACAAAGAGCTAAAATCAGTAGTGGAAATGAATCATCAAAACTGTGTACTTTTTCTTCTTTTTTTTTTAACATCCTGTCAGATGAATATAATTAAAATAACAATACATGTAATTCACATATATCCATATAATTTCCCTTTCAGGGCCCAGTGATCAAGTTCAACAGCAACCAGCGCTACGCCACTACAGCCGTCACCGCCTCCGTGGTGAGAGAGGTCGCCAGCCGGGTCGGCGTGCCTCTGCAGGTAGAGTGTGTGTGTAGAGTATGTGTGTGTGTGTGTGTGTAGATGAATTGTTTGCAGACGGAGGCTCAGCAGCGTCGTGTGTCTTGAGTCACTCGGCAGCCGACACAGATCTCCTAGCAACATGCCGGGCAGCTCCTGGACGACACAGAGAGGGGAAAAAAATAATAATAATTCATGTGTGAAATAAAGACGCAGGGACAAAAACAAGGACTGTTAATTTACAGATGTGGAAAGACTAGATGTTTATTTCCAGGGCTGCAAAAGTGTCACGAAGCTAAAATTGTTCTTTATCAATATTTATGAGGCAAGCACAAATTTCCCATATACACTGCCTACGTGCTTCAGAATAATACGGTTTAGTTGACCGTCATTGTCAAGCTGCTGTCAGGATCCCTGTTGAATATCACATCTACTCATGGAAAATACACAACAGAAGCATAACAAATATATACATGCAACACTTGAAAACAAATCATTTGGCAAAGCAGTGACATATAAAAAGGTGAAGCAAAATCATCCAAGTGATAATCAGCATACTGAAACAGAAAAGGACAAAAGACGGCCGATGCGTACAGACATTATCCTTTCCTATTCCTGCAGACAGAACCTCTGAATTCCCTCTGAGATGGAGATAAAGAGCTGAGAAAGGTTGTTTGCGTCGCCGCGAGTGATAAGCTCAGCCATGGTTTAATAACTGCAGCGACACCTGAGGAGCTTCAGCTGCATTTAAAGAAGTTAATTTGATATGTGTCTTTAATATAAAGTAGCGTCCTGAAACCTGCAGATACCCTGGATTATTCAGCAATACATTAATGTTCATGTAACGCTTTCAATGAGTTGGGGTTGGAACTAAATGGTAGTTGTGGAGGAATGTTAGTTAATTTCCTTCTGAGTCTTTATTGTCAAATGAAAGAAGTGTTTTGTATTGCTGTTTCAAAATTAAGAACAGAAGATGCACTTTTATTTTAGTTTTTATTTGAATCTTTCAAAGGAACACTGCTACATTATTGTCAAAATAACAAATTAAGCAGACATGTAAAATCAAAGCAAGAAAAAGCAGCAACAAAGATTATTAAAGGAGAAAGTCGAGCAGCACATAGAAAATGTATAATCCAGGTTTGTAATGTTAGATTTTAAGATCATTGAAGGACAACTGTACTGATTGTTTGTAATTCTTGTGTGCCTTTCATCTAATACCTTTGCAGAGAAGACAAACTCTTAAATCAGATCAGACTTGAAGAAGGAAGATCCCGCACTTTGCTCTTGTAGATACTCTCGACGGGATCTTCCTTTTTCAAGTCTGATGTCATATTTTCCAACGCTCCTGCATACTGCAAGTATTGTTGGATGTGTGATTTTGTTTTTTTTTTGTTTTTTTTTCGTAAACTCCTAAATCAGAAAAATGAAAACATTTCTGGCTTGTGGATTTCTGACCATGACACTTTTGTGGCATTGACATGGTCCCATAAATACATAATTTCCAGCATGCAACAGGTTCTGCCTACACACTTTAGCTCTGTTGCAGACAGGAAATGGCTGATTAATCCCCGTTTGTTTGTTTTTGTAGACGTTGCAGCCCACTCCTAACTGCCACTAGGAGGCAGATAGGCTGACTATGGCACAGAGATTAAATCCTTTTCCAGCAGTTTAACATAAGATCCTTCCTCCTGCAGGATGTGATGGTCCGTAACGACAGCCCCTGTGGAACCACCATCGGACCAATCCTGGCTGCCCGCCTCGGCGTCCCCGTGGTGGACATCGGAGCTCCGCAGCTCTCCATGCACTCCATCAGAGAGATGTGCTGCACCTCCAGCGTCCTGCAGAGCACCACCCTCTTCAAGGTAACCACCTTCTGTGGAACAAACGTCTAGTTTTTGTGCAGTAAAATGGGAGCAATATCTTATTTATAAAGCAGGTGTTTTGGTGTTGACTCTCCGCTAAAACTGGTCCACTGATGTTTGATATAACTTGTCTAAAATGCCCAAAGAGTTGAATCCACACCTCTCTAACAGAGCTCCATGAAGTTCTATTATATTGCAGAAAAGATTAGTCGATACAAAATAAGAAAATAGTTGACCCAATAATAAAAATATTTTTAAAAATGCGGTTCCAGCTACTCAAATGTGAGGATTTACAGCTTTCCCTTGTTTTATATCATCCTAAACTGAATCTATTTTGGTTTTGGATAAAACAGGATGTCAACGTGGGCTCTGAGAAATTGTGATGGACATTTTTTGGTATTTTAAAAATAAGCTTGTGTTGTGAAGAAGCTCTTATCAGGGTGCATTTGCACTCGCTCCTAAAGGTTTCCTGCTGAGTTTCTGACCACTACTAGCACAATGTATGAGTCACCTGCAAGTAAACATGGATGTCAAATATATATTTGATGAATGAGCTCTGCAAATGTTTCATGAGGAAGGAAACATCAATACCATGTGTTCATGTGTGCGCTTTGAGAAATTCAGGAATTAAATACTCATTGTAAATGTAGTCACAAGTTCTTTCTTTTCCAGATTTGATATTATATTGAGATCATTTTTTCTTTCATCTCCTGCAGTAGTTTCCTTTTTTTCTTTTTTTTCACTTCAGTGTTTTTAAACCACGCTCCCACTTCCTATCTGCTTCCTCCTGCAGGGTTTCTTCGAGCTGTTCCCCACAGTGAGGAGCACGCTGGTTGTTGACTAGAGACGGGAAGAACCCTAACTGATGGAAACAAAGGGTGTCATTTTCAACATGTGATGCGTTCCTTCACCTCGGGCTGATGCAAAGAATATTAACATTAGAAATTGTGTCAGTCTAGACACATTTTAATGTTGAAAATGACAAATCCTTTCTTAAAAACTGATTTCTCAGTTGGAGACAGATGTTGCACTCTATACTAAAGCCCAGTATGCTGAAATTGTTTACAAAATAATAAAATGCTGAAAGGTTTGTCTTCTCTCCTCTTTCTGTCGGATTTCTCATTTGGTTCATAAACAAATGGCAGTAAATGTGGAAGGTTTCATCCAGCAGGAGAAGCTGTTTAAGTTTTTAATAAAACACCAGATGTGCCGCTTTGCCAAGAAGTGTCTGGATGGTTATTTTTTTATCAGAATAAGATGGACTTCTGATCTAGATGAACCAGTCATGATGCAGCCAGCTAGGAACTCCTCCACACTGCAAGTAATGCCTGTTTCCACACGTAACTTAAAGCTTTATCACCTTATGTATCTGAGAAAGAAGTGGGTAAAATAACAGCTGGTTTGTCATACAGCCTGTCTTTTTAGAAAGAAATCTTGTGAAACAACCTGCAACGCTGCAGTAAATACAATTTGAGTTAAAGCCAAAAATATTATGTCTGTGTTGAGACTGTCAGAGGTGTTGATAGAACTCTTAAACACTGTGTTCAGTAAAAATATATTTTAAAGGTAATAAAATGCAACAACCCTAATATTGGAGTGCTTTGATGCTATTTATCTGAACTTCTTCCCCTAAGGGGGTTAACAAAATAGCAGAAACCTGCAGCAAACTCCTCTTTGTCCTTCTGAAAACTGTACATATAAAATCTTTCCATCCACCATTTGTTTAATGATGCAGTGGTGTTGAGCTGAGTTTAACCTGAAATCAAAGTCGCTGGATGATCAGGAATAAAACAGATCTCACCATTTAGAGGTTACTCCCTTATACCTTTTGACACATTTTGATCCTCTTCAGTAACAAACTCGCACAAAGTAACATAAGTGTTAACATTAATAGAAGTAAGCAAAGGGTCTGGCAGAAACCATAGTAGAGCAGTAGTAGTCTAATAAACAGCCTAAAAAAGAGCAGTAGCACTTAAATTGTACAAACTGGGAATAAAGATGCAGCGCAAACTGCAAAAAATGAACCCACAAGAAAAAGCTATGAAATAGTTTTGATGTAGACGAAATGCTCCACATCCACCAGCCAATATAAATAATATTTTTTGATTTGATTTTTGATTGAAGGATTTTTACTTGTAACAAAGTATTTTTACATTATTCATACTTTTACGTAAGTAGAGGATCTGAACACGTCTTCCACTACTGATGTTATTCTTCTTTGAGTAGGGAGCAGTTTATTTGCTCACCTATCTTTAAATATTTCTTACAGTGTGGCGCGTCCTGTGGTCCTAGTTTTCCAACCAACCCATCTCTCTCTCTCTCTCTCTCTCTCTCTCTCACACACACACACACACGGACACGCACACTCATGCTCACACATTTCCTCTCCATCAGACCCGTGCAGCAGCCTCAGAGATGGAGAGCTGCTAGAAGTGCCTCAGCCTCCGCAGCAGCAGCGGCCGCTATCTCTCGTCGCTCCGGTGGATGTTGGATGTACCATGAGGTCTTCGCGGCTCTGGGCAGCTCTGTGCCTCCTCCTCACGGCCTCCTGCCGTCTCTGCGCGGCCGGCCGACATGGTAAGACGCATCAGATATCAGATGTGATCTAACAGCGATGGAGATGGATGCACTTCCCTTTTTAATGAACTCGCTGCATCCATCCAGGCGGCAGGCAGGGCGGCGCGTAAATCACGACTTCCCCCGTGACAAGTCCCTTTTGCAGTTTATACTTAGCAGCGAGTTTAGAGTGACCTCGTATCACTTTATGTTGCCGTGTTTATCGTTATAAAAGGATGTTATAGAATCTACAGTTTCTCCTATGATATTGTAGTTGTATTTCTCTTAATTATGCAGCAGGTTTTGTGGAAATTAAGGCTTTAAGTTACTCGATCGTCCCATGTGTTCTGTACTAAACTCGAGTGTTAACTAAATAATATAGGGGATCATTTGGCTGTAATAATCCCAGTCTATGGATATTTATATAAAACTATGTTTTATTTCGGAGTAGTATATATGAAGATCAATCAAAGCTGCCGGACTTCATCTTATATGTGTTGCATTTCCGGCTCTGCTCGGCTCATCTGCGAGCAACTCCGATCTGTGTACACCGGCGCTAGATTGCGTCACTGACGCAAATGCTGTGACCGTGGGTCAGCTCGGATGTTGTTGTTGTCTTTAACGACAACAACAAACACACAAGCAAACAGCAGAAGAGACAGGGAGAGAGAGAAGGAGAGGGAGAGAGAGATCATAAAGAAGAGACAGAAAGAGAGAAATGCTTTGATTTGTTTGGAGCCTGTATGATCACATAATAGAAAGTCATCTAATGAAATATTTACCCATGGTTTATATACTGTGTTAATGACACCACAGTTATGACTCATAACTCCTCTGCTCACACTTACACAACGGCTTCCTGTCTTTAAACACAGTACAGTGTTTCAGCACCACGGACATCAAATAGTGAGTGTTTCAGCACCACTGATAGCGAACAGTCTAAGGGCACGTTCAATCTCAAAACAGTGTGAACCATTTTGCTACGGTTTCCTGGTTGAACGACACGTTTCCTCAGAACGGTGTGCAACGGCTTTGAGTTATGTTTTCTCTCATTTTGTGGGTGTGTCTCTCGTTTATTGACTGTCACAGGTGATACCCAATCAGCAGGGACGTGTATGCATGCGCACACAACAGTGTGTTCAGCACAGCCCTCTTTCAGTTTAAAAAAACGTGTTGCTACGTTTTGTCAGGGCTGAACATGGCCTAAGTGTTTCAGCACCACGGACAGCGATCAGTCACTGCGAATAGCAGTCTGAGTGTTTCAGCACCACGGACAGCGGACAGTCTGAGTGTTTCAGCACCACGGACAGCGATCAGTCACTGCGAATAGCAGTCTGAGTGTTTCAGCACCACGGACAGCGATCAGTCACTGCGAATAGCAGTCTGAGTGTTTCAGCACCAACGACAGCTAACAGTCTGAGTGTTTCAGCACCACGGACAGCAATCAGTCTGAGTGTTTCAGCACCATGGACAGCGATCAGTCACTGCGAATAGCTAACAGTCTGTTTCAGCACAACAGGCAGCTAGTAGTCTGAATGATTCAGCACCACGGTCAGCGAACAGCAGAGACTAAAGGTGCTGACACACCAACCCGATTATCGGTCGTTGGACAGTCTGGCGAGGTCGGTGACTCGAGTCTATTCGGTGTGTTCTGTGCCGTCGTCAGTCGGACGAGTCGTCGGCATCCATTTTGGCCGATTTGACTTGTTGAATCGGCCAGTGGGCAGTCGGACTCAAGGACCAATCTAATTGGTGGAGTGCTAGCCCTTGACTAGCGAATCAGTGCTTCTTCCACAAGAAGAAGCCCGAGAGCTGACAACGGCAGTATCTTCTTATTACTAGCCATCGTATTTTCTTCCGTTCAGCGAGTAATGATACATGAACAACGATACTTCTTGACTACTATCAACACTCTGATGAAAATAATGACTGACGACAGCGTGCTCTGTGTTTACTAGGAGATGTTCCGTCATTTCCGGTTTTCATGTTTTTGGCCGACAATACAGATTAGCGCCGCCTGCTGTTATGGAGACGTATTACGTCTTGCGCATAACGTATGCTCAAGTCGGCGTCGCTTTGATGTGTTCTGAGGCACTTTTTTGACCTCAGGGAGCCGACTGATCAGTCTGACTGCCTTTTCTGCCAATGGTCGGTCGTCGGGTTGGTGTGTCAGAGCCTTTAAATCCCCTTTTATCCCACCAGTTGAATGTTTCATCTGTAGCCTAAATATAATTTAAAAAGGAAAAACATTTTCAGTGAGATCGCAGCACAAGACGATTGTGATTGGTTTAAAGAAATGCAAACAACCTAGAGTGTTTTTTTCTTCTATCACAGAATGCATCTGTGGTGTAGCCAGACCTTACTCCACAGTGCTGTGGAGACAGAACTGGCAATGCAGACTAGTATTTGTGTTTTTATGGCACAGAGGAAGAAGATAAATCACCTTTTGGTGTGTGTTTTTTTTTGTGGTTCTCTGACAAGAAGAAAAATACAGAATATCGGCAGACATATCCTTAAAATACTGTGTGTAGTGAGCTCCAGTCAGAGTGATTAGTGTGAGCCGGTATGAAGTTAAAGGTTTAAAGGTTGACTGAGGTGAGGAGGGTTACAGCCTCTGCTGCCTCTCTGCCATACCATGCAGGTTTTATTGTGCTCCGTCCTGGCTGACTCATTCCACCTTAAACATCCTCCGCCAGCCCGCAGACCAGAGGACGAGCTCACGCTCACACAGCAGCCGCCATAGATGCCAGCAGCACCATTATGAAAATGACACTGGCAGATAATGGACGATAAAAGCAAAGGCACAGAGACACTGATGATGATGATGATGATGATGATGATGGGAGGCTGGAGTTCATGATGAGTCATTCAGATTATATTAATATAACCTTTTCCACGTAAAGCACATTGGACCAATATTGGACAGTTTTTTTTTGTTTTAATGCTGTCAGCAGTCACAAACATTGCTGAAGAAAACCTGAAAACTGAAGTGATATTCTTTCCACATTGTGTTTATTTGTTGTAGTTGTTGATCTCAAATTTCTTCAGATCTTCATTTAAATGCCAACTCTATTCCCATGCTTTATCCGCCAGAGTTATGATGTGAGTCATCCTGCTAACCTTAAAGATACCGCAGCTCCTTGTTTTGTTTTAGTGTTGCGATGACTTCTCATGCCTAAAAGACCAGTTTGAGATTTTCTGATCAGCCACCTGAATGTTTAAGCTTTGGTTAAGTTTAGGGAACTGAAACTCCCCGGGTACGGTTAGGAAAAGCTTGTGGTAAGGATTAAAAGAAACTTTCTGAGATGGGATGTAAACTCCAGCTTCCTGTACCAAAGTCGGACACGTTTTGTTTTGTGGCTCGATAAAGTCAGGATGATTTGCACGGCCACAAGAGGTCACACTTATTTACTATGGCAAATGCCTTATCAAAGAAACATAATGCCTAGATTATGTTTTTTTTAATCAAAATATTAGATCATAAACTTTTTTGAAATCCTCTCCAGACCTCTATTCCTTCGCTTTTATGAGCTGATGTTTTGCTCTTTTATTTGAGTTGCAGCCTTGAGGAACTGAAGTCTGAACAGGACGTGATGATGGGATTGATTTATGTGAAACCTTCAAAATGGCTTCTAATGTCTCCTATTAGAAATGATGTGAGGACAGAGTTATGCTTTAATTCTGTTGGCTGTGATCCTACTCAGACAGAGCCACACCTTCTCATAAAACAAAATGGAGCTAGTGCTGTATGTAACCTCAGACAGTGACTCTCCACAGTACCGGCTCTCTCTCTCTCTCTCTCTCTCTCTCTCTCTCTCTCTCTCTCTGATTAGTTCTAGCTGGAGAAAGATGTTTGTGAGTGAAGCAGGGAGAGAAAAGCTGGAGGAGTTTCCCCTGAGAAATGTAAAGACCTGCTGCTGGCTGAAACCACAGACCACTGGCTCTGAGTCCAGCCATTTTCATGGGATTTTGGTGAAATTGAATCAAACAGTACAGCTTATTGCTGAGTCTGTTTTAATGACTCTGTGTATTAAAAAGATTTTCACTGCTGCTAAATGAATTTGACGGCAGAAATCTCTCTCTCTGATTGAGTCAGTTTTGTTTTCAGAATGAGGCTTTAAGGTCTTATTTTCTTAAAACAAGTGGAAAAGAATATTCTAATTTGTGTGTAGAGCTGCAACTAACTATTATTTTCATTGTCGATTAATCTGTTGATTATTTTCTCAATTAATGGATTAGTTGTTTGGTCTCTAAAATGAAAATGGTGCAAAAGGTCAATCAGTGTTTCCCAAAGCCCAAGATGACGTCCTCAAATGTCTCGTTTTGTTCACAACTCAAAGATATTCAGTTCACTGTCACAGAGGAGAGAAGAAACTAGAAGATATTCACATTTAACAAGCTGGAATCAGAGAATTGTTTACTGCTTTGTCATAAAAAATTACTCAAACTGATCGATTATCAAAATAGTTGGCGATTAATTTAATAGTTGACAACTAATCGATTAATCTTTGCAACTTTTAGAAAAGTTTCCTTTCTCTTTCTCTGACTATTTTTTGCATAATGAGTACTTTTACCTTTGATACAGCAAATCAGTCTTCTCATTAGATTCTCAATTACGCTGAAATTTCTCCTAATTATCTGTTAATGTTGTGTATTAGAGGAGCTGATTGAGTGTGGTGTTAGTGGCGACAGTGATGGATAGTCACAGGACGGGTTAAGCGAGATGATGATCTCCTAGACACCGACATTCGAAGAGAGAAAACAGGGACAGAGAGATAAGATGAGAGAGGTGTGTGGGTGGAGGAGAGAGGACGGAGCAGAGATTAGTCATCATGTGGAGTTTGGACGGAGGGGGCAGCGGGCGGATGGATGGAGAATCTCTTCGCTCTATGTTTAGCAGCATCTCCGTTTCCCTCCTTTAATGGAGATTTCCTCTCTGATATCTGCCGCTGCATTGGCAGTCATGTCGTTGATGCTCTGACTTTTTATAGATTTCAGGTAAAAGAAAAAACACAGATTTGGTTGGCCGAAAGCATCAGGAGAAGCTTTAGCAAGAAAATCCTGTCCCCAAAACCTGAGGTTTACCTGAAAGATGTTCTGTCTGAAGTCTTATTTTTTTGTTTGCAATTGAATCCGTTTTTAGTTATTTCCATTTTAATAATTGTTTCCATGCTTTTCTTTATGCTCTTATAGGACAAAGTGACATAATTCTTCTTAAAAAATGGACTATGACATCACTAATTGGGGCAGGGCTGAGGTGGGCAGCATCACAGACAAAAATGACTTAACAAGAGGAGATATTTTGCAGTTAATGTGTTTGCTCTGCTGCACCCTTTGTCCCCACCAAAATTAGTGATGTCACAGTGCCGCTTTTGAGGACTCTGACATCACAAGAGAGTTGAAACGGTAATTAAAATGGGAGTGAAAGTCTCTTCAAACAGCTGAAATGAAATGAAGAGGCGTGTTTGTGCAGGTTTTACTGCAGGACGAGGTGTTCTTCCTTAACTGCCGTGAATAATACACATGGATTACATAAATCCTTGATGAAAACACAGCGCAAACATACGTGAATAAACAGAATGGAGCGAGCGGCTTCACATCTGCTGCCCTTTACTGCCTCGAAACAGATTAAGGCCTGGGAAAAGGTAAACTGTAACACTTGTGTATATTCCTATCACTTAGCAACACAAAATGTATGTCCTATGCAGTTGTCTGCTCTGGTTGGAGTTACCTAAACTCTGAAATAGCTCACTGGGACACTTGATGGAATTGAGCCATCGTTGAGGTTATTAATCTTAGCTGTGCTTTTCCTACTATGACAAGTCAACATGTCTGCTGTGTTATGTGTTATTAATCTGACAAAGTACTGTTAAAAAGCCTTGAAACAAATTCTGTACACTCATTAATCACTCTTATTTTTATATTACCAGACCTAACAAAAGAATTTTATTTATTTCTAGTCAAATAATGATACATTTAGCTGTCAAATTCAGGCAAAAAACGTGCAAAAGATTGGTGTTAAAGGATGATGGTTAGCTGAATACATTTCTAGGAACGCTGGTTGTTTTTCGGTGAGTTAGCAGCTTCTTTTTTTAATGAATGTTTCTCAATGTGTGTCTGCAGGTTGTTTGTTCGAAAAGAATCTCTGTCCGAGAGATCAGCTGTGCAGCGATGGTGAGTATTCAAGCTTTACTTTTCCGTCACAAACTGTCCAAACCTGTTGTTGCATTCTACGCTGCGTGTCTTAATGTAAAACATCTCAAAATGGCGGCTGTAAGAATGACTCTGGCTGCGTTCAGAGCATAAAGAGGAAACAGAACATATAAAACTCTATTCTGATTGGCCGAAGGGCGTTCATTACTCCCACATCAGCGCTCAGCTTTGATGTAGCATCTCCATCAACATTTTAAACAAATCCTCACAGCTGAAGGCTGCTGTGTACAAGGATACAGATTCATGCAGAGCAGTTCTTCAAACAAACCCCTTCTACCCCAAACAACATCAGACAGAAAATTAAACTAACATATCAAATATTTATATTGGGCCAACATTAAAAAATGCTGGTCTTAATATCACAGTTATAATAGACAAGAAAACAAAGATAAAACAAATCTTCATTCCTCTTTTCCAGTCTACAAAAAGACCATATTTACAGGGACAAAACTAAACACAAAGACAAGTTTATCAGTATAAGAAAATAGAACTGAACAGATGGATGAAAAGTGAGAAAACACAGAAAACGTTTTAGTTTTATTTGCTGGTTTTTGACTTCTGAAAAACAGTGAATGAAAAACCTCAACAGCAACAAGTGTATTCCAAAATAAATGTACCGGTTACTCTTTATAGTCGACAGACGTCAATGGATACAGTTTTATGTGGAAAGGTGGAACAATCTGAAAGCAATAAGAATGAAATAAGAAAGAAGGAGAAATCTAAACATATCTATTATATCTTTTATAATCCATAATCCATCACGTATTCATGAAGCCAAATTAAAACTTCTCAGATATCATCCTCTGGGGGCTGACGTGGACACGTTCTTCCCCTGACGGAAGCTCTTATTCACAGACCTCTGAATGCAGCGTGACGAGAATAGTAAATGGACCAATAGTGAGCACTCCCAGCAGGCTCTGGTTGCAGCGACACGCTTCAGGAAGCTGTGACGTGTCTCCTGTCCATCAAACAGTCGGGGGCTGGTTAGTCGTCACGGCTCATCCTGCTTCCTTCCTGCCGGCTCAAACATGGTTAGGATGTCATTACAGAAGCGTGCACGCGCGTGAGCGTACACCTGTGTGTCTCAGCCTTCAGAGGCAGCTGAATTATTGATGGCGGCATGTTTCTGTGTCCACCTAGAGGATGTTATGTTCCCCGTTTCCAGAGACTGGAACATTTCGGGAACATAAGAAGCATTCATTGTGAGATCTCACGGCTTGTGTTTGATGGTCTTTGAGGAAGCGCAAGTGCAATGAAAGAGCGAGAGTGTGTGTAAAAAGGCAGAGAGTAACAGGTTGCATGTCAGACTGCATTGCAAAAAATGCATTTTATAGCCTGAAACATCTCTATTCTGTTTTATACCTCTAGCGTATTTGAGTAAAATGTATTCATTTATTTAATTTCAGACTGCATTCAAAAAATGACCCATTTTGTTTCCTTAAACATCTGTAATCTGTAATATTTGAGTAAAATCTATTTGATTCCAGACTGCACTAAATTGAATCAATTGAATTTGTGTTAAAGCTCTGTAATGTTGAGTAAAATAAATACATTCCAGACTGCATTGAACAAACAACCCATTTTGTTTCTTTAAAGAGCTGAAACCTGTCATCTATTTAATCAACAGTAAATGTAAGGGTGTGTTAAGTCTGAGTCATCGTGTGTGTGTGTGTGTGTGTGTGTGTGTGTGTGTGTGTGTGTGTGTGTGTGTGTGTGTGTGTGTGTGTGTGTGTGTGTGTGAGAGACAGAGACGTGTTTGTGTTATATTGTGTGTTCGAAAAATGATAAGTTTGTCTCTGACATTCGTCACACTGGCAGAAAGGTGAAAAGTGAAGAGAGAGATACGGAGCGAAAGACAAAAAAGAGAGAGACAGTGCAACATAAACAAGGTCTCCCTCCATTAGCCGCTCTCCGCCAGTCGCCGCTCGTCCTGGCCGTCTCTATGACAACAGTGACATCACTTGCCTGACGACGTGTCTCCCTTGTGTGTGTGTGTGTGTGTGTGTGTGTGTGTGTGTGTGTGTGTGTGTGTGTGTGTGTGTGTGTGTGTGTGTGATTAGAGGTGGAGGGAGACAGAGGGGATGACTCACCACGGCCCACACACACTCTGCTTCACTATGTGTGTGTACATGTGTGAAGTTGAGTGTGTATTTGCAGGCTTGTTCATATTGGTACTCAATTGTCTGGTTTGTGTGTCTGTGTGTATTTGGATACACTATATTGTGTGTATATGTGTGCCTTTGTCTGTGTGTTATGTGTGCTCGTGTATGTGGTTTATTATGTGTGGCTACTTATTTGTATGACATGACGGATCTTCTTTGTATATTCCTTGTTCCTTCAGTGAACGTCAGTTCTGTGTTGGTTTGAGTAAAATAATTGAGCTGCTGTGTTGATGGAAAAAGAGAATTCTTCTGGTTATAAAAGATGTTTTTTGTGGATATGTAAATGGGTTTTTTTGCTTTTGTTTAAGTCTGTGTCTACCCTACGTTATATTTGGGCAGCAGTTTCAGACTGGTGGACTGAGGTCAGCTCGTTTGTTTTCACCTACGTAGACGCTAAGCTGCTTTGGGTTTTCATAGCAGTTAAAGGACCAGTTTACCAAACTTCACCCTTAGTGCAGAGCTTCCCAACCTTTTTTTCTTAAAATGAAACAATGAGGCCTGAGGATGTAAATCTATCTAAGTATTTAATAGCAAAGATTAGAGAAGGAATAAACATTTTCTGTAGTAGAGATGTTTTGTGTTATTGCTGATCTTATTGGAACCCCTCTGATTTATCTTGTGTGTTCCTGACCCCCCCTACTGGTAAATAGCAAAGCAGATAGTTTTGGTTTTATTTGGCAGATATTCTCAAAACCTGTGCAGATAAAACCTGAACTATCTGCATGGATATATAAGTGACAAAGTCAGATTTATAATCCAAATGGATTGCAGAAGTCTCAGCGGGGGGAAAAAAGAGTTGAAACATAGTTCACTTTTGCCGCAACGCAGATGTCATCCAGGTAAAATAAATGTGTACATTTGAACCGTGTACAGTACTATACTATTACTTTTTTTTTTAGACTCTGTTATGACCTACTATGACTTGGCAAATACAATAAATAATATATTATTATTGTTTTGATCCTACAGTTAAATGTGCAAGCGCTGGAGGAGGAAAATAATAATAATTGCTGCTGTTTAAATCTTCCAAAATATTACAATCCTGCCTTGACAGAGTATAAACTGATGTGAAGTGCAATTTTGAGGCTGATTACGCTGTTTTAACAGTGAGGGATCATTTGGAAACTGAAAGCCGAGTAGAGAAGTTCAGGAACAGGAGGAGGAGCAGAGGGAGTGGTTTCCTGAAACATCATGCAGCATCTTAATTGGAAGTTTAGTTTACAGCCACTCCTGCAGAATAAGGTCACTATTTTTTCAGAAAGTGACAGTTTCAAGTCTCCTTTTTTTTGTAGGATTCTTAAAATTCACATCAGCTTATAAATGTGAGCCAGTGACCTGTTCTCAGAAACTGATCTGTTGGTCTCATCCTGTGCAGACGGTTTGTTCGGACAGTGCCAGGCTCCTCGCCAGGAGCCCGTCCAGTACCAGGTGTCTGTCCCCGTCCTGCACAGACTGCAGGAAGTCCTCAAAGACTTGATGGTGCAAGGTGAGTCTCTTCTAGTGGCATTTGGAGCTTCAGGAGAATCAGGCTTTAACTTCTGCTCACCAGCGTAAGAGAGGAAAAAAAGATATGGCTGACATTTGTGTCTCCCAGGTCTGACCTGGAAAGACGACATCACCCAGGCGATCATCAGCCGAGAGTTGAGTCGTGTCCCCACGGTTGGCTCCAAATCTCATGAGAAGTCGCCAAAACAGTAAGAAAACTTACAGCATCAGTCCAGCACACAACACAAACCAGCAGGAAGGAAAATGTTGAGAAATACAACACGAAAACACAGAACAATTAAAAAAAAACAAAAAACTGCTTTTAAGATTTAGAAACATCTTTTGACCCGGTTTTCCAGACCGTCGGGCCCCAGTCAGCGAAGGGTTCAGGGGCCCAAGGATCCAGCTGAACCCGAGATGATGCAGCAGTACGTGGACTACATGATCCTGGACCCGTCCCGGTCCTCCGTCCACATGCAGACGCCCCTGCTGGACCCTTACACCTACAACCAGGTGGGAAACTGCTCCCTGAATATCTCTCTGTGATCATGCATCACAGTACCAGGTGTTTTATTTCCAATAATACTCACCCATATTGCAACTGCATCCAAAAGTTTAGATATCATTTTTATTTAAATGCCTCAAATTCTGACTATTAAATCATTTTCCCAATGGTAATACATTATTCACATATTATTTATCATAGAACTTTGGTACACGTGTTAAATCAAAATGAATATGTTGTGACTTAAACAAAGTCTAAATACATTGTAGATATTTTGTTTTCAATAATCCGATCCCGATTGTTTTGTGGTTGGTGTCCTATCATCTACTGGCTCTGTGAGTAGACTCTGAAAGCATTTGCGAAGTAACACGAAGCAGGATTCACTTCACAACGTTCTAAAAGAGTTAAAGAGACCCACAAGAATATATACACTTTCTAATAATCGCTTCTTTCCCTTTGATGATGAGGGAGTAGAAAGATAAGAAAGGGAGGATTGGTTCAAGGTTGGTTCACACAGATACATCTTAAAAAAAAGAAAAGCAATTATTAAATTAAAACTGATAGGAGAGGCTTTGTTCAGAGTGTAATGTAACAGATTCAAACAACTAGTTTTGGGTTGACTGTGTGTAGACAATGACGAATATAGGAAGTGTCACAGAGTGTTTTTTTATGATTTACAGCATTTCAAAAGGTTTTATACCTGCAGCTATCCTGATTATTACAAACATAACTATGCAACTGTATGGATCTTTTTGCACTTCTATCAAGGCATAACATGTCAGAGGTGTGTGTTTCTCAGATTGTTGTGGATGTATTCTGCCCCATAACTTCCCGTGTGTTGTGTTGTTGCAGCAGCAGTACGGCTACCAGGACGAGGAGGAGCGCTCCCTCAACTCTCTGGACAATAACCCAGCCTTCCCGCTGCTCGCCGCCCCCGCTCGCTCCAGATCCCGAGGAAACCCTTTGGACAGAGACAGACAGCTCCTCCAGGACCTGCTGTCCTTTTACCTCACCTCTCCTTCCTCTTCCTCTTCCTCTTCCTCCTCTTCCTCCCCTGTGCAGTCCCTGTCCCGCCACAGAGGGGCGGTAGCAGCAGCTGCAGGATTTCCCTCTTCGCTGTCCGCCTCGTCCTCCTCGTCCTCCTCTTTCTTCCCGGAGCTGGACTTCCCGCTGGACTACAGCGAGGACTACGTTTCCCAGGTGGCTCAGCTCAGCAGGCAGCAGCAGCAGCAGCAGGAGCAGGAGCAGGCGCAGAAGAAGGCGCAGGAAGAGTACGACGCGCTGTCCGGACTGGATGGTGAGAGAGGAGAGGAAATAAAGATACACAGACAGAAAGATAACATTCAACACATGTGAAAAGTTCCTTTAAAGTTGACATTCTGACAAATGTGCAGTGCTGGAAAATAACTTAATTACATTTACATTTGGACAGTTACATTGACTCTGTACTTATTATAATTTAAGGTACTCGTACTTTAGTGTTTCCATTTTCTGCTACTTTATTCTTCTACTCCACTTCATCTTCATGTCAGAGGCAAATATTGTACTTTTTACTCCACTACAATAGTTCAATACCTTTAGTTACTTTGCAGATTCAGATTAAGAATACAAAATTGTAATCGACAAATAAATGATGATCTTATTATATCAAGAAATCTCTATTGATCCCAGAGGGGAAATTCACAAGCTACCCAGTAGAATTATAAAGTTTTATTTATATTTATATCTATAGATATATATCTATATATAGAGATATATATATATATATATATATATATGCTTCTCCCACTGCATGTTAAATGTAAAATCTTTCTTTATTTTCGAACAAAAAAACAATAAAATATAATACAAAAAAAAAAATAAGTGCGTTGCAACACACCAAAAGAAAAAACAATATTTTCAATATTTTTGAAAAAGGAGTGGAGCGAAGCCAAAATCTGAATCTGCAAAGTAACCAGAAGCCTCTGAAATGTGGAGATGATAAAAAAGGAAGCTAAGTTCCAGTGAAGACTCCAGTCAGTATTTGTGTGTGTGTTCTTCAGAGCGCTCTCTGCAGAGGCTGGCTCTGCTGCTGGATCACTACGGCCTGGACGTGAAGGACTTGTCCCCCGAGCAGAAAGACGACTTGCCGGCCGCTGTCAAGCAGCTGCAGCTGGACGACTCCTACGCCCACAAACACACCAAAGGTCGGTCCGCTCACAGGCCTCTTTGTCTAACGCCATCTGCTCATCAGTCGCTTTTTACCGCTGCTGAGAAAATTTATAAAAACAACAAGTGAAATCAAGTACTTAAATTCAGCCCTTCTTTCTGTCGGATGAATGTAATTATGGGAAACAAGTTTTGTGACATGTCATACGACAAATACGTCACAGATTATAATACAGACTTTTGCTGTTTTGCTGTGTTGTCACAATGAGATCTGGATGTTAAAATGAGTAACACTGATAGAAAGAAAAGTGTTATGCTTCAACTGGATGCTCATCTTAGATAACAAACCCACCTCTAGGTTTGCACTGTAAAGTCCAAATACACATACAAAACTAATTTGTCTTGCATTCTTTATGATTTTTTTTTTTCCTATTCAGAGGAATATGGGAAGAATGCTGTCACAGGAAAGAAGGTGAGTGTGTTACTTTTGTTTTTTAATGTCTTATAAATAAGTTGTTTGTGTTGTTAAAAAGATTTTTAAAGTAACTACAGCTGCAAAAAGTAAAATATAAAAAGAAGTAGCAGAAAAGGGAAGTAGTAAGTATTTGATCACCATGAAAAACATTTCAACATATTCTTTAATTGAATGTCTTCATTTATCTTTATCCATCAGGTCACAGAGGGTTCAATGGCGTATAAGACGACCGCCCCCGAGGCTCCGCCCTCCACCAACAAGCCCCCCAAACCTGGAGGAGCCCCGAAAGACTCGACCCCCGCTGTCGCAGCCAACCGGGACAATCTGAGGAAGGGTGAAGTGGCGGCCCAAGCCGAGGAGTACGGCTACATCGTCACCAATCAGAGGTACCATATGCTCACTGCCTCCACCAATCACAAGACTGGATGTGTGTGAATGAAAGGGGTTTCAAGTTGTGGATGTTGCTCTGTTGTCTTCATGTTGTGAGTTCTGTTTGTGTGTGTGGAGAAGACTTGGCGCTGGAAGGAGTGCATTTATAAAGTTACAGAATCCTCAGAAGTTACAAAAGTAAAAGTAACCACGAAGAGACGTTTCTGCTGTCAGATGAGCTGAAAAGGGAAAGGAAACAAATCAGAGAGGAAGGAAAAAGAAATAAAAGGAGAGGAGGGTTGGAAAAATAGGGTGACAGCAAAATGACTGAAAGTAGGAAAGAAGAAAAGAAAGTAAAAGGAATAACTTAGGGAAGGATAAGAGAGCAAAAAGAAAAGAAAATATAGAAACAAAGGAAAATAAGTGAAAGGAGGAAAGTGAGAAAGAAGTAGTAACAAAAGAAAGCAAAGGAAAGGAAAGGAGAAAGGAAAAAGAATGGAAGGAAGGAACAAAATCTGGAAAGAAATGAGTTCAGAAGAAAAGAAGAAAGGGAGGAAGCAAGAAAATAATGAAGGGGATGAGAGAAACAGGAAAGAATGTGTGATGGAAGGGAAGAAGAAGATAATGGCAGAACGGTGGGGAAATTAGAAAAGAGGGAAGCAAAGGTTAAGGAATGGGGAGGGGTTACAGATGTTAGCAAGGGAAAGGGAGGAGGAAACAAAGAAAAAGACAAGAAGAAGGAAGGACAGAAAGAAAAACAAAAGAGTGATGGTGAAGACAGAAAGAAGGAAGGAAAGTTATCAGTGATGGTGGAGAAACACTAGAAAGTCTTCAAAATAAAAGAGTAGAGTAAGTAATAAAATAAATAAATACTAGAACCTTCACTGTAACTGGCACTCCGATGAGCGCCTGAGTGTGTGTGTGTGTGTGTGTGTGTGTGTGTACATGTGTGTTTACGTGTGTGTGTGTATGTGTGTGTGTGTGTGTTTTTTTGTGTGTGTGTGTGTGTGTGTGTGTGTGTGTTGTCACTGCAGCCCCCTCGTACTGAACGACGGTGTGCGAGTGCTGCAGGTGCTGTCGGAGAGGATTGGCCTCTCCACCGGCTCCTTCATCAACATCAGGTAGAGAGACACGGCGGTTATGAACCCTCCCTTAAACACCCTCCCCACCTGGTGGCCTGATGCCTCTGGATCCTCCGTATGTGAACTCATTTAACGGGTTGCTTGTCTGTTATTTCATGGGAATAACCTAAACCTTGGCCCAAAGCTCAACGCTGAAAGACACGCAAAACCTGGCGGAGCTGTGAAGCGTTGTGTGTTGACGTTCTGCATGTGGAAGTAATTCACTGCTTTCTTTCTGCTCAAGCTTTTTCCTGCTTGCTCTAATCTCTTTGACCTGAAAGTGATCTGCACATGACAAGATATATCTGTCTGTAATTCTAAGATTAATTAATTCATTAACTCTTAAGTATTTAAGAGCCCATAACTTCCACAAAGTGGTTGCAAGTCTTCCTGGAGTCCACGTCAAATAATAATAAAATGAAACTGCAATTTATTTCATTAAAATTCAAAAATACTTAATTGAGCTGGTTGGCAAAACTTCAAAGGACACATATATGAAATACAAGACAAGATATGTTAGTGTAAAGATTAAAAGAGAAGAGCAAACAAATGAAATGTCACATTATCAACCAAAAAAACATCAGAAAGTAAGGGAACTGATTTTTCGAGCCTGAATTGTAAAAATAAAAATGATGCAATAAAGAAAAAGTGATAATCAAAGTGATTAATACTCTTCATCACATATATATAATTCATCCCACAGGGCTTAATTAGAAGCAAGTTGGTTTGCAAACTTGAAAAAAAAAAAAAATTAAAAGTTGCCAATTAATTTTGTGTTTTCTGTCAATCGATTAATCGTTTCAGCTGTACTTGTAAATACTGTTAGTTTAATCTTTAACAACATATAATATATGCACTTCATATTTTTTGTATTTAAAAAAATCTTTATTTGTACATAGTGCAGTTAAGATGACAATATTTCCCTCTGAAATGTAGTGGAGTAAAAAGTGGTATGAAAAGATAAAGGACTCAAGTAAAGTACAAGTACCTCAAATGTGTACTGTCGCTTGAGTAAATGTACTTAGTTACTTGGCAGCACTGTGTGTAACTCCCGTTTGGATCTGCTCTTGTGTTTGGTCCTCTGCAGTGTTGTGGGACCTGCGATCACCTTCAGGATCAGACCCAACTCCAAGAACCTGACGGCTGCAGATGTGGCAGAGAAAGCCGGTACGTCACCTCAGTGATTACTACTACTACTACTACTACTACTACTACAGTACACTGCTTCAAATACTGTCACCCAGAGAGAAAGCTGCAGGCATACTTTAATGTTTCTCTCTAATATTGTCTAGGTATTATTTTAACGTTTTCTTCCTGCAGTTGCAGAGAAGAACTTCCTGGAGTCTGAGATGGGCCTGAAGGTGCTGCAGAGCGGTGTGGGAGAGGTGGGTGCTTGTGACGCCTGAAAAGTTGTCAGAGGCAAAAAGAAAGGCAGCAGAGAGGGATAAATGCGAAATGCGATCAAGTTATGATGGTATGAACGGAAGGATAGTGCTTAATGTGGAGGAAATGAGGGAGAAGACTCTTTACATGAGTAAAAGTAGAAATACTACTGTATAAAAATACTCTGTTACAAGTCAAATTCCTTTAAGTAAAAGTACAAAATAATTAGCATCAAAATATACTTATGTTACCAAAAGTAAAAGTACTCATTCTGCAGAATACAATGTGTGTTTGTCACTTAAATGTTGCAGCTGGTAAAGGTGGAGCTCATTTGACTTTATATACTGCTTGGTTGTTCAATCTTTAATAATATATTTGTCATTTATTAGTTGATTATATTTTGTATTAATAATCTGACTCTGTAAAGTCACTAAAGCTTTTAAAATGAATGTAGTGGAGAAAAAGTACAATAATTGCCTCCAAAATGTAGCAGAGTAGAAGTATAAAGAAGAATAAAATGGAAATACTTTATACTTGAGTAAATGTACTTTGTTACTTACTATTAAATGCTTAAATGCAACAAGAACATGATCTGGAAAGGCAATCTTCATTTAAACTTGTACAAAAGAAATAAAACATTTTATACACATTTATTTTGAAAGTCAGTCCGGAAGTTCAGTTTGCTTAAAGTCGGTCTAACTTGACATGTCATGACGTGAGTGCAACAGGACATCAGGAAAGCTGCTCTGCATCGTGCGTTTGGTGAGTGAAAACATACAAATCAACTCATTAGCAAGTTGTTATTAGTATTACATCAATGCAGACTTTATAAATCAAGCAGGTCGGCCTGATGTTATTAATTATACAACACATATTCATGTCACTTTGTGTTTTTGATGACTTGTATCCCACGAAAACAGTCTAATATTCTGTTAACGATGACTTAATAATCACTTTATAGTGACATGTATGCACTCAAAGTTCTTATGTTTTCTACATACTGTTCAGGATCAAGTGACATTAATGTGCTTTTGATTATTTATGCTCTTTGATTCATTCATATTCCTGAAATATACTTAATATTATCAGGCCATTGTGTTTGTACTCAATAGCCAGTTCATGTAGTATTTTTTTGTACATTAATATCACTTATTTTATATATTGTCAATTTAATATTCCTAAGGTTGAGCGTCTGTACACTAAATAATCATTTTATCATCATAACTATACTATCTATACTTGTATCTGAAGCTATTATTAGTGAGTTTTACTGCAGGTATTCTATTTACTATATTACCTAAACACAAAAGCATTAATGAGTTGTATGTGCTGTGTATGGCCTTTTTTAAGGATTTATTTCTTGTTTAAGGAGCAGTGAAAAATGAACTGGCTTATAGCTCCATAAATTAAAGAGAAGAGAGGAAAACTTGACAAGTGATGAAATACAAGTCTCAGTTGAGGTTCTTCTAAAAACATGAAGCAGTGAACCACCGTGAACCACATGTAGCCTGGTCATCCATTTTCTTTTTTTCCCTCTGCTTCACACACACTGATCCCCATCGGGGGCCCCTTTATAATAGCAGGTGAAGTACCCTTTATCCCCCCCCTCCTCCAACTTTAATGTCTTTCAGATACCACACACACACACACACACACACACACACACACACACACCAAGAGAGAGCGCCTCACATTCCTGAGGCCCACGAAGAGGAAGGAGGAGGTCTGAAAGGTCAACAGAGACAATTCTCCCAAGGAGAAGAGGGAGGAGGAGAAAAGAGAATGGAGGGAGAAAGGATGATGAAAAGGAGGGGCGAGAAATGGTAGAAAGGGAGGAGAAATGAAATAGAGAGAGAGAGAGTGTGGAGAGGAGGAAAGAAAAGGAGAGGAAGATAAAAGCCAAGATGAATGGGAAGAAATAAAGGAAGAGATTCCTTCTCCTGCTCACACTTCTTTTTACCCAACCTGTTTCCCCTTCATTGGTTCATGCTTGAATATGTCCTTCATTTTCCTTTCCTCTGTCTGTCTTTCTTTCTCTCCCTGCCACAGAGGAATGATGGGAAGTCGATGCCCCTGGCGACCCGCATCCAGCCGAGCGGCTCCCGCGCGGTCTTCGCCACGCTGGTGGCCATGGCCTGCATCGGCAGCATCCTGGTGGCGGCTATGACCGTCGCCTGCCTGCGACACCACGCCCACCGTCTGGCAGTCAAGAAGCTGGGTCTGGGACCAGAGGGGGGCACTTTCAACCACCAGGAGTACCAGGTGAGGAGAGAGCTACAAAAACTACAAATATGTCTTCAGCTCTAAACAAAGGAAATGTTTAGTCACTCTCACAAGCAAAGACACAGTTGTAAGCCACAGCAACGTCTTGTAGTATAGAGAACAACGTTATTATGAAACTGACACGTTACAGTCAGATTACAACTTGTTAAAAAGCACACAAGGCAAATAAAAGACAATCATTTGATTTATTAGTTTAGGTTTATTTAACAATGAATAAAATGTTGTCATGCACACAAAGGTTACAGTCGATGATAGTAGGGCTGTAATTTACCTTATTTTCATCCTCGATTAATCTCTGGATTATTTTCTGGATGAATGGATTAGTTGTTTGGTCTCTAAAATGTCAGAAAATGGTGAAAATGTGAATCAGTGTTTCCCAAAAAGCCCAAGATGACGTCCTCAAATGTCTTGTTTTGTCCACAACTCAAAGATATTCAGTTTACTGTCACAGAGGAGAGAAGGAACTAGAACATATTCTCATCTAACAAGCTGACATCACACAAGTTTTACTTTTTGTTTCATAAAAAAATGACTCAAACTCATGAATGGATTATTAAAATAGTTGTCGATTGATGTAATAGTTTACAACCAATAAATGAATTGATTAATCTCTGCAGCTCTAGATGATAGCTGTCCACGCTGGCGGCACTATGCAGAGCTGCAGCAAACTTTATCAAACCTCAATAATTAAGAACATGTAAGAAAAGTTCAACAGAAGCACATTAAATGGACCTAAAACTATTCATAAAACACATAAAAGAGCAATTTAAAGTGATAAAGCAGTGATGCATGCATACCTGGCTCACCAGGACCTGTGTCGCCAGCACATGGCGTCCAAAGGCGCCTTCGGGCGTCTGGAAGCTGCTGCCCTCGGCGCCGTGGGAGGAGCAAGCGGAGGAGGAGGTGCGGGAGCAGGAGGAGGTGCGGGAGCAGGAGGAGGTGCTGGCGCGGGAGTTGGAGGAGCAGCAGGAGGCGGAGGAGCCGACTCGAGGGTGAGCAGCGTGTCGTCCCAGTTCAGCGACGGAGCCCAGCCCAGTCCCAGCTCCCACAGCAGCACGCCGTCGTGGTGCGAGGAGCCGGCCCAGGCCAACATGGACATCTCCACTGGACACATGATTCTGGTCAGTACCGCACACTGGAACCCTGGGAGACACAAACAGTAACCCTCAGCCTTTGCTCTGACTTTCTACTTTAGTAGCAAATATTGCTGAGAAATTCCTAGCGATGAATTTTATTTATACAGCATAACGATGAGATAAATACTCACAACAACACATGCAATCTATATAAATATTGACTTTAAAAGATTTGACAGAAGCACAGGCTTGTTCTGAGTGAAGAGTGTGAGATGGAAGAAGGATTTGACTCTGACTAACTTCCCTCAGGCCTATATGGAGGACCACCTGAGGAACAAGGACCGCCTGATGAAGGAGTGGGAGGCTCTGTGCTCCTACCAGGCCGAGCCCAGCACCGTCTCTGTGGCTCAGAGCGACGCCAACGCCAAGAAGAACCGCTGCCCTGACTCTGTCCCCTGTGAGTCTAAAGACACACCGCATGTCTCGAAATGATGCACAAGACATCCAGAATATTAATATTCATGAATAAAAGGGGGAAAGCTGATGTTGAGGAGTTAAATGTCACTGTTGTCCTTCAGATGACCACTCGAGGGTGAAGCTGAAAGCGGAGGTCAACCCGTCACGCTCCGACTACATCAACGCCAGCACCATAGTAAGCTTGTTACTCTCTGCACTTTGTCAAACGCACCAAACACTGTGAACAAAACATTTGCTGTTGAATATCTGAGTGAAACTGGCCGACACTTCTAGTGTCAGAAATAATGGAGCAACACCAAATGCATAGCGTCTTGGGTTTTCTGGTTTTGATTTAGTGTTTCTAATATTTTAGAAGAAGGCGAACAATGTGAGCAGCTGACAGCGAGTGAAGGACAGAGAGGGTCACACACAGACGACCAGCGATCTGAAAATTATCATCCCTTAAATCATATCAATCAAAGCATAAAGAAGTCTGTAAATTGTGTGATTGGGTTCTCACCTAAAGTGAACTGAACCCAGTGGAGCTGTCACCATCACAGCTGGTGTTGACTGAGACTTTGTGCTTAGCTCCGAGGTGACCTTTGACCCCCTGCTCCCTGCCTTCAGATTGAGCACGACCCCCGGATGCCGGCCTACATCGCCACCCAAGGGCCCCTGTCACACACCATCTCCGACTTCTGGCAGGTCAGTGAGATTCATTTACAATTTATGTTTAAAGTTTGTGACTGGAGAAGGGTCCAAACTGCTGGCAACAGTGAGGACAAACTAAACAAATAGCCTGCAGATGGAGAAATGCATTTCGCTTTTTTATTCATTTAGCATTTCATTTATTTAACATGTGGGTCGTGGATCTTTAAATGCTGAGTGTGTGCTTGATCTCATGTGATGTAGAAGGGATGAGCCGGAGTTAGCAGTGTGTGTTTGTTGTGTAGATGGTGTGGGAGAACGGCTGCACTGTGATTGTGATGATGACCGCTCTGGTGGAGGACGGAGAGAAGCAGTGCGACCGCTACTGGCCCGACGAGGGATCGTCCCTCTACCACATCTATGAGGTGAGATCGGGGGAGTGAGCGGGTGAGAGAGAGTTATAAAACACAGTGCAACAAAACACTTATACCCAGGTAACACATGTTCGTTCCTCGGGAGTGTTTTAATCCAAACCACGATCTTTTTCCTAATCTTAACTAGTCGTTTGAGTGTCTAAACTTAACTGTCGTCGCCTATGACGCGCGCTTTTTGTCGGCTAAACTCAACTGTAATGTCCACTGAAGCGACCGACCGCTCGCAGAGCTCCGTAGCCGGCTACGTCTGATGCAGCAGCTGTGTTTTTGATTCCCGTCCAGGTGAACCTGGTGTCAGAGCACATCTGGTGTAACGACTTCCTGGTGCGAAGCTTCTACCTGAAGAACGTGCAGACGCAGGAGACCCGGACGCTCACCCAGTTCCACTTCCTCAGCTGGCCGGCACAGGGCATCCCCACCTCCACACGCCCGCTGCTGGACTTCCGCAGGTACCGCTGACACCTGCATGTCCACATATAAAGACACTAACAGGAACTCTAACACTTGTGTTAAAATTGGGGCTGTCAATCGATTCAAGTATTTATTATTGTCTAAGTTAACTGTAGTTTCTTTTTGCAAAGAAATAAAAAAATTGTTTTACTCTGGGCCAACCTTAGTTATTAACCTGATCGGATGAGTCACTAGCTAACTAGTTAATATTAACTAACATTTAATGTGGCGATAGTAAAGAAAAGCTGAGAGGGCAGTAGCTGGCAAAACCATCTAAAAACTAAGTGTTTAAGCACAACCCTGCAATGATGAAAATGATTTCACTTTTAGAAACAGAACAGGACAACATGTAAATGCAATTGCAAAAGTCTGGTTTGCAATTTCATTTTTCTCAGTATTATGTTTAGACTGAAAATTATTTTCAGTTTTCCAAAGTGAAGGGAATCAGCCACAGACTTTCATAGTGCTCATAGAACGGAGCATCAAAGTGTCAACATCTGAGAACACTGAAAGGGTTTTTAGAGCAATGTGTCAAAAGAAGAAATCATTTTGTCATCACTACGGAACCCAGACATCGTATCAACACTGGTGTTAAAAACATTTTTAAATGATACCGAACTGTTACCTCCCCTCCACCATTAACCTCCCCCGCCCCTCCCCGCTGCTCCTCTCCTCCCGTCCTGCGTCCTCCTCCCTGTGCGATGGAGGTCAGCGTTGGTTTCATTTTCAACATATCTGTCTGTGTCATTCTTGTGGTTTGCAGCTAGTAGTCTGAGTCCAGTTGCATAGTCACAAAAATGATCATGGACTGATGTGGCTGCAGCAGAAGGTCTATCGCCCAACTTTACCCCTTTTTTACCCCCCTTATCTATCTATCTATCTATCTATCTATCTATCTATCTATCTATCTGTCTGTCTGTCTGTCTGTCTGTCTGTCTGTCTGTCTGTCTGTCTGTCTATCTATCCATCAATCCATCTATCATGCATACTGTTTGTATGGCTAAAACAAAAAAGGTTCAGCAAATCAATCCTTCAAATAATTTTTTCCACATACTGTAACATTTTTAGGACTTATTTTCTTATGACAGAGATAATAAATTTTTTTTGTGATCTCTGATTGGATAATTTACCCTAGCATCTATGTTTGGATACTAAACTGCTGAAATGCTAGTTAATATACCCAGAAACATCATAGAAAAGTAACTAAATGTTCATTTTTTTTGTGTGTTCATTCTCTTCAGGAAGGTGAATAAGTGCTACCGAGGACGCTCCTGCCCCATCATCGTGCACTGCAGGTAAACCTGGACTTTTCCTCAATAACATCAGATAATGTCAGAAATGACACCTTTCTTTTAGAAAACATATGTGTGCTATGTAAACGCCCGGGTAGCTCACCTGGTTGAAGGCTCAGTCCTGTTATTTTATTTACATTTCTTTACAGTAAATTGTATATTTATTTTATTTTCCTCTATTTACTATTTTTTATTTTAAACTTTTTTTTAATTATTATTATTAATTGCGTACTTGATTTATTTTTATATCACTTTTGCTATCTTTTTTTAAAATATGTATTTATGTTTTATTTAAATTTTAAATTTTTACTTAGTTATTATTGTTTATTTTATATCCTATTACTTAATATTTATTATCAGTATTATACTACGTCTTTATCTCTCCATGTATAGAGGTATTTACCTGTATGGAAACAGGTTTGTTGAAAATTTCAATAAACAAAACTGATTTTATTTTTTAATTACTCCAAAAAAGAAGTTTAATTTAAACTACATATCACGTCATGCAGTGACACACAGACACTCTGTTGCAGTTCCACATAGATCCACTTGGTGGCAGACAGACGCAACATTTGAGCCATGAACAAAACAACACACCATTATAAACGAGGAAGACGTTTGACTTTTTGCAATCTTATTAATAAGCAGGAACTCGTCGTTACTCGTATTCATTAAAGTTTGCTTTGTGTTGTTTCCATAGTGACGGTACCGGCCGCTCTGGGACTTACATCCTGATCGACATGGTTCTCAACCGTATGGCTAAAGGTGAGCTTTATCGGTGTTGTTGACTTTAAAAGGAAACACATTTCTGCTGCTTTTTATCAGCAAAAACAACGAGGGATTTGGGCCGATCAAGTAGATTTCTGATCTACCAACTCCCTACACTGCTCTGCTAAAACCGCACTGTTGTCAGAGAAACATTGGATTATTTTTTGGTGTTTTATTGGTGTTGACAGATGTTCAATATTAAAGGACTTGGAGAAGGATCAGGAGCCAAAAAAGCAGAAACCCTGTTGCCAACGTCTTCCCTTTGTTTTACCGATAATATCTGCATCCGTGTTATTGTTATGCATACAAAAACACTTTTAAATTAGCATTATATAAAGATAAAACTAAATGAAAGTCACCCAACCATCCACCCACCACTTGCGTAAGTTTTTGAGGATGTAGAAGTGTGCAATAAATGTGTGTGTTACCAGGGTTTTTTCATATACAAACAAATACATAAACAGTAGAGAACAGAAGAGAAGACAAGACCATAAAAAACACATTTACATTTTAGAGTTTGTGTTATGTGCGTCATATTATAATCATTTAATAGCTTTTTGTTTTTAACAATAATAAAATGGTGCTATATAGCTGAAATTGTTTAATTAAGTGCAGTAATGAAAGTTGGCTTGGTTTTTGCCCATTTTTTCTTATGAATATGGAATTCCCACAAAAAGAAATAGTTGTACAATATACTGTACATCATTTTCAATCTTCTCCTAACCGAAATATAGCACCACATCACACATATGTATTCCAACATTCATCTTGTGTGTGTGTGTGTGTGTGTGTGTGTGTGTGTGTGTGTGTGTGTGTGTGTGTGTTACCTGTTGTGGTGCAGGCGTGAAAGAGATCGACATCGCTGCGACGCTGGAGCACGTCCGAGACCAGCGGCCCGGGATGGTTCGCACCAAGGTCAGACTCCACAATCCTAGTCTCACAGCCAGCGCTGGGGAGTAATGTCTGGCTACACCACAGATGCATTCTGGGATAGGAGAAAAAAAACGCTCTGGGTTATTTGCATTTCTTTAAACCAGGGGTGTCAAACTCCACACTGGAAAATGAGAATCGCATCAAGGGCCAGACATGTTTGACATGCTGTATTATTTGTGTCTCATATAGCTTTCTCACTAACAGTGTTGTCAACATAAAGCCCTAAAAACGTTCCTTAGCCATCATAGAGTTTAGCAAATCAAGCAGAACAATGAATGACTTTTTTTTACAACAACCTGTTTCACAGCGTGAATATGTAAACTCTCTGGTTGTGTGTCTCAAAGTCGGTAAATCTGCCAAATTCTGCTTTGAGTGTCGCATAACTGCAGTCTGAAAAACAGTTTCCCGTCTTTTTGGTTTGGCTCACATCTAGGCGGGCCAAACGTTATTGTGACCTAAACTGATATGCGGGCCGGATTCAAAATTTGCGAGGGGCCGGATTTGGCCCGCGGGCCTTGAGTTTGACACATGTGCTTTAACCCAATCACAATGGTCTTGGGGACGCAGCGACGGTGGCTCTGCTAAATACTCAGGAAGGACCTTGTTCTGGTGGAACATTTGCACCCCACAAAAGAAACCGGCACATCCAATATTAAAGGAAGTTAACTGTTGACACAATACAGTACCGTGAGCTGTTTAAATCAGCTGATTCATGGTTAAACCTCATTGGCTCTTACCAGTGTATCTCTGTGTGTACTTCGTCCACAGCAATCCCACCAATCAGTCCCAAAATGTCCCAGTTAGAGAAGAGATGCCCTAAACATATTCTTTGTGAATCTTTGTCAGGTTGTAAATAAAAGGCTTTCAATCTTGTGTAATTGGGGTTCCTCTTGTTGTTTCCAGGACCAGTTTGAGTTTGCCCTGACAGCCGTTGCTGAGGAGGTCAACGCCATCCTCAAAGCTCTGCCCCAGTGAAAGCAGTCCTGTCTGACGGACCCCCCTCTGCCCGTCGACACCTGTCTGACCTTTCTCTCTATGACGACGACGACGACAACGATGATGATGATGATGATGATGATGATGATGATGATGAAGAAAAACGACATGCTTCTCTATCTGCCTGTCAGGTGATTTCTTGAAACAAAAAGGTGATGTCAAAAAAATTAAAAACAGCTGTTAGGAACGATCGAGCAGGTATGTATCTGATTTTTAAGTGTTTGTGGCACAAATAGGATGCGTTCAGGGACGTTCAGAGGGTTAAAAAGTGTTGCGTTCACAGCTAATCCGAATAAAAATGAAACCAGGAAGATAAAAGAATGAAGCTGCATGTCCCATCAGATTTAAAGAAATCCCTCTGGAGTTCAGGTTCATTTTGGTTTCTTTTTTCTGCTTTTATTTTAGTCTTTGATTAGCATCTTTTAAACTGCCTTCAACCCACATGCATGGCATCTTTTTTTTTTTATTTACTTATTTTGATAATTTAACAAAGTATAAAGCTGCCAGGAACCCAAATTACAGGAAAAAAACACCCAGGCGTCTATAGAAATGTACAAATCTTTAGTTATTATAGAACACTTTAAGTTTATAAATAATAATATTTCATTTCATTACTTATATTCACGATTGCAGCAGAAAAAAATTAAGAAATAAAACAGTGCATTCACATGCAAAGTGATTTTATATGTCTTTAACTGGTCGCTCACACTCTCACCTCTCTCTCCATGATATATAAAGTTATGTTACTATAAATAAAAGGCGCTCCGTGTATTCACAGATGAACAGACCCCAGAGGTCATTTTTTAAAATGACTGTCATGCCTCATAACTTAAAACCACCAACCTGAATGCATTTTCTGAACCATCTGACTGCATGTGAATGAGCCACAGAATATTTAAACATCAGAAGTCCAGCCTGAAGCTCTAATTTAAGCCAGATTGAAGCAACCATTTATTTTTTCCTCTTATATGTGGTTGAAGTTTGTTGAAATTGTGCTGCTGTTGGGTCATGGTCTCAGTATGGAATCAAAATGATTGAAAATGGATTTGAAAGCATCCGAAGGTTTAAAGGATTGTCTCCCTGCTCGGCCTGTAGCTTCCCTTCCTCTCCTCACACCTCTTTGTGTGCCATTCAGATCATTTGAAGTCCCTGGATATATTGTTGTATACCTCATGCAAGTCAGAAAAATAACTAAAAAAAATATAAAAAAGAAATGCTATTCTCTGAAAAGCTATTTTGTATATGTGAGATAAATTAAATCTTTTTGTGTTTAAGTGCTGCAATCGCTCGTGTGACTTCTGTGACTTTAAGATCCTGATTGTCGTCATTTTTTGAATAATTTTGTAAGTAGAACTCAATTGAACAGTGATGTATTTCTATGCCCAAAATATTAGTCAGGTTTATCTTATAATTTTGAAAACAAAATGATCAGATGGCATTATAGGAGCAGTACAGTGTGAAGAAACGAGTCCAGAAAGGGTTAGTTTTTAGCAGACGCAAGGCTTTGAACACTGAAACATAAACCATACATAATCTTTTGTCCATTTTTTCCAGTATGTGTGAATCCTCCTGACCTTAAATATTATACTCAGCTCTTACTCACATACGTATCTCAGTGGGCTTACCCCAGAAACATCACACTATCTGGTCTGCTGCAGCTCCAGGATTTAGCCTGGTCCAGAATCAGACACACAAACTCCCCATCACTTCAAAAACCATCACTCAGCTTCTCACAGCAGAGATTAAGACTTATTAATTAACCCAGTCCCTAAATACATAATGGAGGTTTAATCTGCTTCCAGAGCAGTTAGTGAGATCATCTGAGCTTTTCTCAGGCATCAGTTGTTTCTGGGGTTTTACCAACTGCTCACACTGCAAAAATACTAAACCCACAGGCTGCACACACAAAGGACAGGAGTCCATTTTGAATTATACAACGGTCTGCACGAAATAGCCTGCGCCATGTTAGACAGATGGTGCATCCGTTTACTATTTAGGTTATATTTGTAGTGCTTAAATGTCATTGGTTGCAACCACTTAGTCAGGGAATATTGACAGAGAACTACAGGAAAATAATCAGATTACTTAACTGACTTGTTCCAAATGATTGTATTTATCAGCTAAAATGTGAAAAAGCATAAATATATAAAAAAAATGTTTTAACATGTTGAAAAAAAGCTGCTGGGGGCGTGTCGTCTGAAGGCCCTGAGCTGAAGCTGTTAGTTTGAAGTTGAAATGAGAGCAGCTTCAGATTTGACAAAGCACACACCACTGCAGAGCAGGAACTGCCAGCACTGACTCAGGCTGAAGGTAAGTTAGCTATTCTGCTTGTTCATGACTTACCATTTACGAGTTGCTTTCATGGATCTTCTTCACAGCAGACAGTTTGACTTGTCATAGTAGGAAAAGCACAGCTGAAATTAACCTTAACAATGGCTCAGTTCCATCAAGTGTCCCAGTGAGCCATTTCAGTGAGTCAGCATGAACAATACCAGGGTCTCTCCTAAGAGGAATGCAGCCATCATTAATGGTTTGATGACACCTGGGCTTTTCCTACTATGACACATCAGCCATGAAGAAGGGCCATTAGCCAATAACTCGTTGAACTTAGTGACTCACAGGAAGAGATTTACAGCTCTGGTAGTGTTCAACAGGGAGTTGAACGACATCGAACCATTTCAGTCTGCCCATAAAGAATGTTGAAACGCAGACACTAGGCAAGTCAGTACTAGTTTGTATTTAACGTGTAATGCATTTAGAAAGTAATCACTGATTCTGCTTTACCCAGACTTTGACACAACTGCTTGTTTCCGATATGTTGCAATTAAATCAATTAGCCCGTTTCATTAATTGCTACAAATTAAGCTCACAATTACTTAAGACATTTTACAGTGCAACCTTCAGCTCTGGGAACAAAACCTTTTAAAACCAAAGTTATTAAAACTGCTTAAAAAAAAAAAAAGGAGACAGGACAAATGGAATGACGTCATGATTTTATTTTGCATTTAAAATGAGGCAGGACACTCGTAGCTCACTGGAATGTGCAGAATTTAAGGAATGAGTCCAATATTGCGTCGCAATAAAACACCTTCGGTGTTTGGCTTTTCTTTCTGGGACCGGTGACAGTGAGCTACAGACGTTTCAGTGACCTAGTACTCCTCTCCTTCATCCTCCTCGCCGACGCTGTCAGTGCCCACCTCTTCGTAATCCTTCTCCAGGGCAGCCATGTCCTCTCTGGCCTCCGAGAACTCTCCCTCCTCCATCCCCTCTCCGACGTACCAGTGGACGAAGGCCCTCTTGGCGTACATCAGGTCAAACTTGTGGTCGAGGCGAGCCCAGGCCTCGGCGATGGCGGTGGTGTTGCTGAGCATGCACACGGCCCTCTGCACCTTGGCCAGGTCTCCTCCAGGAACCACAGTGGGAGGCTGGTAGTTGATGCCCACCTTGAAGCCTGTGGGACACCAGTCCACAAACTGGATGGTGCGCTTCGTTTTGATGGTGGCGATGGCAGAGTTGACGTCTTTGGGAACTACATCACCGCGGTACAGGAGACAGCAGGCCATGTATTTGCCGTGGCGAGGGTCGCATTTCACCATTTGGTTGGCTGGCTCGAAGCAGGCGTTTGTGATGTCAGCCACCGATAGCTGCTCATGATAGGCCTTCTCTGCGGAGATAACCGGGGCGTAGGTGGCCAGAGGGAAATGGATACGAGGGTAGGGCACCAAGTTGGTCTGGAACTCCGTCAGGTCCACATTCAGGGCGCCGTCGAAGCGCAGGGAGGCGGTGATGGAGGAGACGATCTGTCCAATCAGCCTGTTGAGGTTGGTGTAGGTGGGGCGCTCGATGTCCAGGTTCCTGCGGCAGATGTCGTAGATGGCCTCATTGTCCACCATGAAGGCGCAGTCTGAGTGCTCCAGGGTGGTGTGGGTGGTCAGGATGGAGTTGTAGGGCTCCACCACAGCAGTGGACACCTGGGGGGCTGGGTAAACTGCAAACTCCAGCTTGGACTTTTTGCCGTAGTCAACAGAGAGACGCTCCATCAACAGAGAGGTGAAGCCTGAGCCGGTTCCTCCTCCAAATGAGTGGAAGATGAGGAAACCTTGGAGTCCTGTGCACTGGTCAGCCTGAAACATGGAATACGTGTTATCACTGATCAGCATCTTATTGAAAATGCTACACTTCCAACATGTTTTGAGAATAAGAGCTCACCAGTTTGCGAGTCCTGTCAAGAACCAGGTCGATGATCTCTTTGCCGACTGTGTAGTGACCACGAGCGTAGTTGTTGGCTGCGTCTTCCTTTCCGGTGATCAGCTGCTCAGGATGGAAGAGCTGGCGGTAGGTTCCTGTACGGACTTCATCTGAAGAGCAATGAGAATACTGGTTTACAAGGATGATCCATTTCACAAGTTAAACTGTACAGAGTAAAAAGTCATTTGTTAGCCAGGTTAAAAATAAATTTAAAAAAAAAGGACCAGTTGAATATATTCAACCGGTTCAGGATTTTTGTTTGCGTTGATTAATATTTTACCAATGACTGTTGGCTCCAAGTCCACGAAGACAGCTCTGGGAACATGTTTGCCAGCTCCAGTCTCACTGAAGAAGGTGTTGAAGGAGTCGTCTCCTCCTCCGATGGTCTTGTCACTGGGCATCTGACCATCCGGCTGGATGCCGTGCTCCAGGCAGTAGAGCTCCCAGCAGGCATTGCCCATCTGGGCTCCGGCCTGGCCGACATGCATAGAAATACACTCACGCTGCAGAAAAGAGACAAAGATCAGTTATTTTCTCATAATTGAGAAAAATAGTGTTGCGGTCATGATCATTATCACTTAATTCACATTTAGGTTCTTTACTGGATGAGACACTGGTTCTGCTTCGTATTAAGCAGCTTGTACAGCTCATCCTCTGCAGTGCACTCCAGTGACCCAGATCAAACCTCAACTATCGATACATCACTAAAATTGTGCATCTTTGCCATCATCTGACATTTTATAGACAAAGTCAAGTTACACATTAAGATAAGTTGCAGGGATCCATATAAAACGTGTTTGGTTTATTTGAGCCAGTAAAAAAAGTGAGGACAAAAACAAAATGGCTGTCAACTGCAAAACTAAAGTCCTTTGCTGAGTCACAGCCGGTTACTGCAGATCTATGGCGGGTTAATTCCGCTCTCCTGCCCCTCCCACACTGAGACGGAGCAGCAGCACAAACACCACCCAACAGGGAGGAGAGGGGAAATACAGATAGACAGAGGCGCGTTTCTCCTCCCTGCCCCCACGCCATTTTGCTTCCTAGGATGGCAAAGACATGAACCGCCCTACTTGACCCTCTGATTGGCTAGTACTCGTCGTCGGCTCTTGTTGGGTTGGTTAGGCAAGAGTGGGATTGGTTTGGGTCAAGATGGCAAAGTCAGGGTAAGCAAATCATAGGCAAAGTAAGGCGGAGTAGGGCGGGACATGCCTTCGCCATCTTGGGGGGGAAAAAAATCCTGGCTGCGCCCACAATGCTGCAAAGAAGACCTTTGTGTAGCATTTACGGACAGGGCGTTATCTGATGGCGTCTTCTAGCTCGAAGGCTTAAAAACCTGCACCAGTCGGCAATCAATGACACGGGCACATCGTGCTCTGCAAGCTTTTAAATCACGTATTTAGAATATGAAGTTACGGCTTTAAAACGGACACATTTAACCGTTTAACAACGTGAAACGGGCCCATTTTCATAGAAACTGAGCCAGTAGCGTTAGTCTGGCCACGTCACATAACAGTCACATTATAGGCGGCCATACGCGGCTTTTTAGCCTAGAATAATCAGATTTACGTTAATTTAACAGAATTAACGGATTTCTTTCGGCATTATATAACAATATTCACTAATAAAAATATCAATGTTAAACATTAAGCCTAAAGGAAGATGTATTTTATTTAAAAACTGCTACCTACCCCTAACAAAAGCAACAATCTGCCTTTCACTCATTTTATAACTAAGAACGTTGTTCATATTTATTTTCGCCTCAATACTCACCATTTTCTGGCTGTTTTTTGCTCCTTCTTTCCGACGTTGAAGAATCGGTGGCTGAAGGCGGTAGTGAGGAGCGGCATCCGGAGCTGGTGCTTTTATACTTTTCCAAGGAGGCGGAGCCAAAGTGGCGGTTTGAATTTTCTCTTGGCGGGAGCGAACGTTGGGCGCTGCTGCTGCATTCAGGCGCGGCTCGTAATATTCCAATTCTTGCAGTTTAGCTGCGTCATCTGAAGAAAATGTGAATCGTTTGTTTTATAGGAGGCAGGGCCGCAGGGAAGTTCTTAAAGTCCCAATTTGTACCTCTTATATAGTCATCATTCTCACATTTGAGCCTTTAGTATTTTTGATTACATTCAACTAACAAAGTTTGACCTCTGTGTTTATTTTTTATTAGTTTTTTTGTCAAGCAGTTTGATGAATACAAATAACAGTTCAACATAGACCTTTTTCACGGCAGACATGTTGACATGTCATATTAGGAAACGCACAGGTGTATTCAAACCCATTAATGATGGCTGCATTCCTCTTAGGAGAAGCCCTGGTATTGTTCATGCTGACTCACTGAAATAGCTCACTGGGACACTTGATGGAATTGAGCCATCGTTAAGGTTATTAATTTCAGCTGTGCTTTTCCTACTATGACAAGTCAAACTGTCTGCTGTGAAAAAGGTCCAAACACACAGCAACATAGACACATTTGTCTAAACCGTGTCCTTTTTATAAGTCTCTGAACACCTACACAGGTGTTTTCAACACAGTCCTGGGAAGAGGTCTAATCTTGATAGGCTACACCTGTGTGGGTGTTCATCCTATGGTGTGCACAGCACAGTCTTTGAATTTAACACCACTGAAACATAATTTGGTCTTAACTTGTAGAATTCCACAGTATTGCCCAGCTAAAACTGTTACTACAAGCTTGTTTTATTGTAATTTTATTTTGAAAGGCACTAGAATTCAGTCTTTGTGACCTCACAACTTGGGAAGGAGAATGAAATAGAGTGGCTCCACAACAATAATAATCAACGTAATAGATCCATGCCTGCAGCTTAGAAAGGATTTTCCCCATAGGGCACAAAGTGACGCCTGTAAAAGTGCTGCTAGGACACCTCACTCTGCAAACAAGGTTGGTTATGACTCTTTATCTTCTGAATTTTTAATCCATTAACTTTTTTTTGGAAAACCTTCCCTCTAGCTTAGAAAAGCGGTTTAAAAACCTGTGGTGTCACCACAATGTTAAGTCTATAGGCCGAGCGGGAACATATGGCCATGTTCCACTATGAAGGCTTTCATTCCTACTCGGCATTCTTTCATTTTCAATTCTAATTCATGACTTAGTGAAGTTAACCCCAATACAGACATCTGACATTTTTGTGTCAAAAGCTATCAATGAAAATGCATAAGTTAACACCTTTTCAATAGTTTTGTCATCAACATATGACAATGAAAAGTTAAAACAGTGAATATCCCCTCTCATTTATTCAATAGTAATGAAGAGTGAAACCTATTCCTAGCACCTAAGAATCCTGCTTTAATCCTGAGGTATTTGTTATGTAAAGCATTGCACATGCTGTGTGAAGGAATTAGGCTTAAATGTTCGTCAATGCTTATCAAGGAGGTGAACGGAGTTCATGCAGCATGTGATCGTGTTAAACACTGACAACAAAGTACACCAATGCAAACATGTCTGTTTATTGTTTCAAGACAAAGATACAGGAAAGATCTTGACACTGGATTTCTATTAATCTCTAGATAGCTTCATGAATTTTGCAAATCATTCAGGGCTTCACATGCGCTAATAAATATCTGTCAAATATGGAATATATTCCTTGCCTTGGGGGTGAGGAATTTGTAAACAGTAGAGTTTAACTGATCAGGCACTACTCTTGTTATACAGTGCAGCCTTAACGTGGTAGTACAATGGTAAAACAGAGCTCTGTTATGCAGCAATGCATTGAAATGAGGCAAAGATAAGGAGGAATTTTAGCACCTACAGGCATGAATTTTTAGCTTAAAGTCAAAGTTACTGCAAATCAGACTAGTTGATTTTTTTACTAACATGATGTCATTAAATAATGAATGAATTTGTTCTGAGTATTCTGACACCTAAAAAGAACCCAATCAGTGTTGGTTTGTTTATTTTAAACTTAATATTCCTCGCCCTCTTCCTCTCCTTCGTCCCCGACGCTGTCAGTGCCCACCTCTTCGTAATCTTTCTCCAGGGCAGCCATGTCCTCTCTGGCCTCCGAGAACTCTCCCTCCTCCATCCCCTCTCCGACGTACCAGTGGACGAAGGCCCTCTTGGCGTACATCAGGTCAAACTTGTGGTCGAGGCGAGCCCAGGCCTCGGCGATGGCGGTGGTGTTGCTGAGCATGCACACGGCCCTCTGCACCTTGGCCAGGTCTCCTCCAGGAACCACAGTGGGAGGCTGGTAGTTGATGCCCACCTTGAAGCCTGTGGGACACCAGTCCACAAACTGGATGGTGCGCTTCGTTTTGATGGTGGCGATGGCAGAGTTGACGTCTTTGGGAACTACATCACCGCGGTACAGGAGACAGCAGGCCATGTATTTGCCGTGGCGAGGGTCGCATTTCACCATCTGATTGGCTGGCTCGAAGCAGGCGTTGGTGATCTCAGCCACCGATAGCTGCTCGTGATAGGCCTTCTCTGCGGAGATAACCGGGGCGTAGGTGGCCAGAGGGAAATGGATACGAGGGTAGGGCACCAGGTTGGTCTGGAACTCCGTCAGGTCCACATTCAGGGCGCCGTCGAAGCGCAGGGAGGCGGTGATGGAGGAGACGATCTGTCCAATCAGCCTGTTGAGGTTGGTGTAAGTGGGGCGCTCAATGTCCAGGTTCCTGCGGCAGATGTCGTAGATGGCCTCATTGTCCACCATGAAGGCGCAGTCTGAGTGCTCCAGGGTGGTGTGGGTGGTCAGGATGGAGTTGTAGGGCTCCACCACAGCGGTGGACACTTGAGGAGCTGGATAGATGGCAAACTCAAGTTTGGACTTTTTTCCGTAGTCAACAGAGAGACGCTCCATCAGCAGAGAGGTGAAGCCTGAGCCGGTTCCTCCTCCAAATGAGTGGAAGATGAGGAAACCTTGGAGTCCTGTGCACTGGTCAGCCTGCAGGAAAACAATTCATCTTTACTCAGTCCTGATGGCACCTGAATTGAAATATGAAGATTTTGTAGGAAAACTTACCAGTTTACGAATCCTGTCAAGAACCAGGTCGATGATCTCTTTGCCGATGGTGTAGTGACCACGAGCGTAGTTGTTGGCTGCGTCTTCCTTTCCGGTGATCAGCTGCTCAGGATGGAAGAGCTGGCGGTAGGTTCCTGTACGAACCTCATCTGTAATTGTAAAAAAATTACAGTAAAACCAAACCCTCACAAATCCAGTTCATTAACCTAAATGTCACTGGAGAAAAAAAACAATCTTATGATCTTACCAATGACTGTTGGCTCCAAGTCCACGAAGACAGCTCTGGGAACATGTTTGCCAGCTCCAGTCTCACTGAAGAAGGTGTTGAAGGAGTCGTCTCCTCCTCCGATGGTCTTGTCACTGGGCATCTGACCGTCCGGCTGGATGCCGTGCTCCAGGCAGTAGAGCTCCCAGCAGGCATTGCCTATCTGGGCTCCAGCTTGGCCAACATGAACGGAGATACATTCACGCTGCCAGGAACAAGTGGTTCAGATGTCAAGAACTTCTTGCGTACAATTATTTAAAACAAAGTTACATTGCGCCCTAAAGAAACCATTAATCAGCTACTAGATGATTTGAAACATTTTAAGTTTCGGAAAAAGATATTGGTATTGGGAGAAATCAGCTCCAACAAACAAACTAACGCTAAGGTGTATTTTCCAAGAAAGGAGCTGTTACTCAATCTTATTGACACCAACCAAGCCAAGCTGGAGTGATTTTTCCCCATTCAACATGTTAAATGTGGTTGCAAGAACAAGTAAGTTGAAGAAGCATTAAAAATCCCCCAAAAGCCAGTTCTACTACGAAGGGATCTAACTATAGGACTACGAAATGACTTTAGTCAACCACTTGGCACCTGTAAAATGTAACAGGTCTCTTTATTTTTGCACCAAACAGAGTAGTGGTGTCGTGTTTTAACTTCTGTCACAAACTGCCCTTTTCAGCTATTATGGCCTAACACAGACCATTTTGTAGCACACAATATAACTGTCTTTCTGAGATGTTATTTCACTTAACTTATGTAAAGTAACTCATGTGTGGAATTTAACATAAAAGAAAGAGGTCCTCACCATGTTTTTGTTGCTTTTAGCAGTTCCTCGTTCACCTGAGATGAGTGGCTGGGGATGTTGTGTCAGTTACAAGTGCAGCAAAGCCACTTTATAGCACAACATCGCTAGGCAACAGCCTGGCATGTTGTGGTAACTGGAGGAGCTGGAGAAGCAAACACCATCTCCTTTGACGAAAGATGAGGAGGAAGAGCACAACAAATAAAATCAACTGCTATGCTCCCCTGCTCAGATCGAAGGAACCGCAGCTGTTCTCACACAAATGAGTAGCCACCAACAATGACCTGAGTGGCTGTGAAATATGACCCGTAACCATCCGCCTTTGTATCCAATTTCACATTTAGGATTTAAGGCATGTTAGCTGTTGCTTTGCAGTGAACAGCTAGTGGTTTAAACATGCTCAAAGAGATTTAAGCAGGCTGTTTCTTTTCTTGCTGTTTGATCAAACTCATGACCTCTAGGTTACCAGACAAAATAGGTTGTAAACATGACCAAAAACACTCTTCTAATAGAGCTGTTCAAATGGAAACTCCTGCTAGCATGGCTCATTTGGAGCCCCAGTTTTCTTAACTTGTAAAGGGAAGAAAACAGTGAATGGGCTTTTGTTTCAGATGACGGTTGCATCACCACTTTGGTTGAGATTAATTTGCAATGCAAAGGTTGACTGCCTGGGGGATAGCAGGGAGTCAAAGGGAGCTGATAATTGAGTTTAATGTTCATTTTACAGCAGGTTACAGAGCCGCGACGTGTGTGTGAAAAATATGTCCATATTATGCCAAAGAAAGAGAAAAGGAGCTGGATGCATGCAAGCTACAGGTTTCCAAAGGATTATAGTTTTTTCCCTAAGGAATTTCCCCCAAGAGATGTAGACTAGTATTGTTATTGATGGACTTTCCCCTACTCTTGAATGGGTACTGGTTGATCAAAGTGCTTTAGAAAGCTGCTAAACACTAAAAAATGTATAGGCATTGTTTTAATAGAACCATTTAGAGTCCAAATATGGTCTTGATGCTGTTTCTTTCCTAACAAGAGAGAAACTCTTGAGGAAATCCTAGTTGATGACAAAAACTATTGTGTTTAAAACAATGGCTGTTATGTTTCACCTCAGTGTCTGAAGGTAACCCTGGAGACGTGATAACAAACTGCTCACATCTCCCAGGTCAGGATTGCCAGAAGAACATGTTCCCATTTAGTTTCCCTAGTTACTCTTTTCTCAGGTCTTGTTTGATCTTGGATGGCAGCTGATCTTAACAGGCGAGGCAGTACACATAGAGCTTGGGGGAGACGCTAATGAGTGTATGACCTTTTGTAACAGATTTTTACCTTTTTCTAATAGTTTTTAGCACAAATAAAACGTGAATGCTTAGCAGTATTGCTTTATTCTACATAGTGTTCTTGTTTTAAAGTGTAAACACAGAATATTGTTACAGTTTTGACAATTGAAATACAGTTGTGTGAATACATTTAACTCTTTGTGTTAAGCTCTTAGTATTCTTCTTCTTCTTCGTCCCCGACGCTGTCAGTGCCCACTTCTTCGTAATCCTTCTCCAGGGCAGCCATGTCCTCTCTGGCCTCCGAGAACTCCCCCTCCTCCATCCCCTCTCCGACGTACCAGTGGACGAAGGCCCTCTTGGCGTACATCAGGTCAAACTTGTGGTCGAGGCGAGCCCAGGCCTCGGCGATGGCGGTGGTGTTGCTGAGCATGCACACGGCCCTCTGCACCTTGGCCAGGTCTCCTCCAGGAACCACAGTGGGAGGCTGGTAGTTGATGCCCACCTTGAAGCCTGTGGGACACCAGTCCACAAACTGGATGGTGCGCTTTGTTTTGATGGTGGCGATGGCAGAGTTGACGTCTTTGGGAACTACATCACCGCGGTAAAGGAGACAGCAGGCCATGTATTTGCCGTGGCGAGGGTCGCATTTCACCATCTGATTGGCTGGCTCGAAGCAGGCGTTGGTGATGTCAGCCACAGTGAGCTGCTCATGATAGGCCTTCTCTGCGGAGATAACCGGGGCGTAGGTGGCCAGAGGGAAATGGATACGAGGGTAGGGCACCAAGTTGGTCTGGAACTCCGTCAGGTCCACATTCAGGGCGCCGTCGAAGCGCAGGGAGGCGGTGATGGAGGAGACGATCTGTCCAATCAGCCTGTTGAGGTTGGTGTAGGTGGGGCGCTCGATGTCCAGGTTCCTGCGGCAGATGTCGTAGATGGCCTCATTGTCCACCATGAAGGCGCAGTCTGAGTGCTCCAGGGTGGTGTGGGTGGTCAGGATGGAGTTGTAGGGCTCCACCACAGCGGTGGACACTTGAGGAGCTGGATAGATGGCAAACTCCAGCTTGGACTTTTTGCCGTAGTCAACAGAGAGACGCTCCATCAACAGAGAGGTGAAGCCTGAGCCGGTTCCTCCTCCAAATGAGTGGAAGATGAGGAAACCTTGGAGTCCTGTGCACTGGTCAGCCTGCAGGGGGAAAACCAATTTCTTCAATACTTGATTTAATTCTGATCTAAAAATATGAAGCTTTGGCATGCAAACTCACCAGTTTACGAATCCTGTCAAGAACTAGGTCGATGATCTCTTTGCCGATGGTGTAGTGACCACGAGCGTAGTTGTTGGCTGCGTCTTCCTTTCCGGTGATCAGCTGCTCAGGATGGAAGAGCTGGCGGTAGGTTCCTGTACGGACCTCATCTGTAATTTAAAAAAAAATTACAATAAAATCAAACACTCACAAATCCAGTTCATTAACCTAAATGTCACTGGAGAAAAAAACAATCTTATGATCTTACCAATGACTGTTGGCTCCAAGTCCACGAAGACAGCTCTGGGAACATGTTTGCCAGCTCCAGTCTCACTGAAGAAGGTGTTGAAGGAGTCGTCTCCTCCTCCGATGGTCTTGTCACTGGGCATCTGACCGTCCGGCTGGATGCCGTGCTCCAGGCAGTAGAGCTCCCAGCATGCATTGCCCATTTGGACACCGGCCTGGCCGACATGGACAGAGAGACATTCACGCTGGAATAGCACAACAAATAAAGTCAAATTAGGAAGGTCTTGAATTGGCATTTGGGATTAAATCTGTAACACTAACATCTTTGAAATTACACATACATACTTTGTGACGTTTGTTTCTCATGCAAGAAAGTAAAAAGCATGTGCCTGAAGCTTACCATGATTATAAATTCCTGCTGCTGACGTTGAGGATCTGCAGGCGAAATCTGCTGTCTGTTGACTTCTCCGGTACTTATAGTTCCTCCCAAAACTCTATGGTAACAGGCTTTGTTGTCCTTAAATGGGGGGTTAACTGGGTTAAGTCAATAATTCAGCTGTGGAAATGATTATGCAAACATGCTCCACCACACATCAATAACCCTTTGGCCGGCACCAAGATAATGTACAACCCGACACCCACATGTGTAATCACTGTTGTACGAAAATGAATGGAAGACAATGGATGTCTGGGGTGGTAGAACAAAATGCAACATGGTTAGTCGTAAATTAAAGGTCTCAGACATATAACATTCGTATGGTCCTTTTCAGATATTTGTAGGTAACCGTTGATCGCTCTATAAAGTTCACTAGAATAGAAACGCAATTGGATATGTGGTATGTTTTAAATATAATCTCGCTGATTCTTTGTGTTTAGAGCTCCGAGGCCAGTTCCCTCTCTGCTGTTTGATCTATTGTTGGAGTAAAGGAAGCCTCCCCTGCTTCCCCCGTCCTCCCCCTCTGTATGAGGCCTGTTGTGTTTTCCACATGATTGGGTGTCCTGTTGTTATAGAAACATCGAAGGTCACACTGCTGTTGCTGGTGTGAAGCTCAGAATGTCAGCAGTAATGTACATTTACAGAAGTAAGACAGAGTCAGCATCACATTATTGGTGTACTCTTAAGGAGAGCCTTGCGTGAAAGTGTCTGTATGAGTTGAATGGAGTGAATTTGTATTTAAACCGAAATCTGCTAAGCTTTATACAGCAGACATTGAGCTGAGAAACTGGCCACAACGCCACCTGGTGTTGGTAGAAAGGAACAACGGCAGGGTTTGAAAGAATTTGAGGAATGAGTAGTTTTTGATAATACTTAAACTACCCATAAAACATGTACTTTATATTTGGAAAATGTTTTCCTTACTCGGCAGATTCAGGATAAAGTGAAAGATAATACACACACACAGTGACACAGCACATGTTGTTTCATTCATCTTTAATGACACTGAATTGATCTAACAGATGGTGCATTAGTTACCACTTCATTCTTTAATTCCACACAATATAAAAATACAGTTTTCATGGATTTAACTTTGGTTTCTGCAGGATATTTGGTTAGAAATGTTTACATTTTATAGCCTCAGTCTCTCATTTAGCTGCTGGCGGTGCAGTTTTGGACTCCATGGGCTCACAGTATGCAGCCTAAACCTGATTTCTACTGGAAAAAACACTAAAGAAAATGTGCTTGTACATTAGTGATCCAGTGCTAGATAGTCCTGTCCAAGGGAGCACAAAGATCAAGAATCAAATTCATATGGGAAATGTTTAAAAAGAGTTAAATAGCATACATCTCCTGTCTCAAAGTATGACCTCTAAACTGTAGTGGTAATTAAAAGATGAAGGAAAATATGAGCAGCTGAGTTTGATAAGGTTTTGTATTTCACCCGTCAATGAAAATATAATTCAAAAATCTAAATAAAAGCAAATGTGCAATAGAAAATTTAAGCCACACACCAAGTCATGTCCTCAAAATGGCCGGTAAGATAAATGAAAAACTACTGTTCCCTTTTATAATCCTACAAGCCCAAGCAACTGTAATAATGCAAGGCAAAGCCTATTTTTATCTGTGGTGTTCCCCAGGGCTCCATTCTAGGACACCTGCATTTTTCAGACAATCTTATCCACGTGTCATACGTAGAGCTGGTGTCACAGTGTTGTATTACAAAGGTAAATGACAATACAATCAAATGCGTCATGCAAGGAACTGTGAAAAGTTCTCAAACTGTTGACAATACACAACATAAAACATTCTGACATTCATACAATACATCCATGACTTTTTTTTCTTTTTGAATATAGCAACACAGTTTTGTGTTTCGTTTGAGTTCAGCGTATAAATAGTTAAGGAATAAGAAATCAAAATAAAAATGTTAAATTTTGGGTGTACAATTTGACTAAAACATTTTCTATGATTGTGCAGAGTCGGTACTATAACGTTCAATTAGTTTGGTGATCATGAGATCACGGCACAAACATTTGGTATCATAGCCTTTGAGAAGTACTCGCATTTCAGCGCACATTTCTAATCATGTACGGATACATTTTGGTGTGTAAATACACATTTGGTGACTAAATATATGAGAAGTTTCGGGCACAGAAGGGGAAGAAGAATCTTTGTGGCATGAACCTCAAACTTTCTGAGTGAAGTTCTCAGGGAAAACGCCTTTGACTGAAATATCTTTGTTCTGCAGCCAGTGAGACTCCTGCACACCCAAGAGCCAGCCGTCGTCCTGCAGAAACACAGAATACAAACTAGGTTTCAGCGCAGAAATCTTAAACTAACAAGTACACAACGGTTTGAATTTTTCTTGATAAGTTGTTTGGTCTATAAAATATCAGAAAATTGTGAAAATGCCAATCACTGTTTTCCAAAGCCCAAGATGACGTCCTTGAATATCTTATTTTGTCCACAACTCAAATATATTCAGTTTACTGTCACAGAGGAGAGAAGAAACTGAGAGAAGAAACTTCATAAGAAATGACTGCAAAGATTAATTGATTATCAAAATAGTTGCAGATTTAAGTCAGTAGTTGACGATTGAAAATCGATTCATCTTTGCAGCTTGATTAAATGTACATAAAAATTGTTTATTTCACTAAAAGTGCAGTGACCTGTTCATCTGGGTTGTCAAAAGCCAAAACCAGCACAACATCCCCGATCTTCAGTTCCAGCTCATCAGCGTCCGTGGCAGCATACTCGTGTATTGCTTTTACCTGAAGTTAAAATACAACCACAAAAAAGGTTTCCATTTAATACGGACCTAGTGAAATTGAATCTCATTAAAAAATGCATGCCCATTAGTCAAAACCAGTGCTTTTTAATCAAAAGGAGGATGGGCATGAAGTTGTTTCACCTTGTAGAGGAATCCTGGAGGGAGTTTGTCATCTGAGCCGTTGGTCACTGCACTCTGTACCATAAATAAGCAGAAAAGGTTGAGGTGTATTATTAAGGACATAATGGTTACTGTATTTGCCAAGATGTGTACTGAAGAAACTCTAAAGCAATAAACAGAAAAAAGATAAGAAGAGGAGTTTATGTGACTTTCACTAGAATTTGAGGGGATCCTTGAACTCCAGGCTTTAATCTGTGATCTTTTTTCAGGTCGCCCTATCCATCCGACCCTACCTGGACCTCTCCATCATCACCCCAGCCACCCTGTCCCACTCGGGAGCCATCGTCGTCCCAGTTGGGCTCAGTGTACGACTGAGCAGCATAGACTCCATCGCTGCCCCAGCTCTCCTGGCGCTGAGCAGTTTCTGCATCGTCCCAGCTGGGCTGGGTGGAGCTCTGGGTGCTGTGTTCATAGTAATCCCAGCCACCAGGGGTCTGCTCTGGGTGTTGGTCAACATCATGCTGGGGGTCCTGCTCTGCGGCGGTTTGTTGTTGCTACAAAAGGTCAGGGGGTTGTGGAGCATTGCGGTGTCAAGAGGAAGGTTAGGTGGAAGGATGGGAGGAGGGTTTGTATTTGGTTTGATCCGGAGTGGTGCAGGGTTCCGTAAAGGAAAGGAAGGAGGTTTTGATGACAAAAGATTTGTAGTTGGAGAGTTATTTCTGTGTATATACAGTCCACCTTCCTCTGCTTTACTTGACATAATCATTTTAGAAAATAAGAGAATGGAAAAGCACATTTCTCCATTAAGAACACAGAAAGCCACGCTTACCCATGAGTCCAATGATGGCACCTTCCGTGGGCAGTAAGAGACCAGACAACCAGTGAAATTAAAGTGTGCAAGATGCCTTCATCAAAGATCTTACTCGCACACAAAAATGAATTCAAAGTGTTTGAAGGGAAACACACTTTAAACAATTATCAAAACACCTACACATTATTTTTTTAATTTATTTTTTGCTGATTTATTTGATGCTTGTAATATGAACCTGGAAAGAGAACGAATACATTCTAAATCAATACAAACTTAAAAGCTGTAATAACGTTCCTCCACATTTGATCAATCACCATCATCAATAAATCTGATCAACTAATGATTATCAAGCAAAACAAACATCTGCATGCAAAGTGAGGCTGCATGTACAAAGTCATGCAGAGGATTTGTTCAAGTTAAAAGAAACAAACACACACACACACACACACACACACACACACACACACACACACACACACACACACACACACACAGTAAGATATTTCTTCAGCCCCAGATGACATTAACTGTTTACATGCAGTCTAAAGTGTATAAGATGTAAAAGTGTTTTAATAATGAACAGTTCAGGTGTGAAATCAGTGACTTCTTTTGATTCACTGCTTAAAACCCAACACATTTATTTTTATAGACTTATGTGACGTCTTTTTATTGTCTTTTTTTTTTATCGTCTTTTTACCCTCTCACCTGTTAATTTCATTTTATTTAGTCATTTGTCGTTTTTCTGCCCTTTTTAAAAGGTGTCCTATCTTCTATTTTCTAAGAGTTCAGGGACACTTTTGAGCAAAGAATGTTTAAATTAAAAAACCTTTTAAGAGCCTTTAAAAACTTAAAACTTTCTGCCTAACATACTGAGCCTAGTATTTTCACTGGTAGCTGCATCCCTGCAAGAACACGTTGTCGACTGTGTTTAGTTTTGTGAAATTGAATATATCTAACAGGCTTTTAAAACTGCATGTAAACACAGTCTTCAGCCCTTAAGCTCTGCTGACCTTTGACCCTAACAAAGCACACCCACCTTGGGAGCTGGAAATGTGATGGGCTGTAAAACCTCCACATCCCAATCCAGCAGGTTCACCCCGGAGCAGGGCTCACACTGCTTCACACCCACACAAGTTAAACACACACACATGCACTCAGGTTAGGAGGGTTCACTATCTGGGGAAATGAAAGCAGTCGATGTGAAGTTCAGCAAGTTTTTACATGTGCTCTGTAGGTAGAGATAAACTCCAAGCCCAGTGAAGACTGCACGTGGTCATACAGAAGTATATTTATTTATTTATTTGAAATGAACATAACATAAGATACTTGTTGAGTAAAATTACATATATAACTGAAATGAAAACTGAGCTGAAATGACTGAGGAAGCTCAGTAACTTATAACAATGACTAATGGAGAAGGGCTGGGATTAAGTAAGTGTGTATACTTCTTCCCACTCCTTTTCAGACCCAACATGTGACCCAAATCAAGTGTTGCATTAAGTGTCATGCTTTCTTTTTTGTGTAAAATCATTATTTTCTGTAAGACCCTTTCGCTTTTCTCTTACATGTTTGAAATGAATTTCAGTCAATCAAAGAGTAACCAGGACGTAGAGGGAGGACACTCAGTCTGACCTGCTCCGTCGTCGTGGTGCTGCTGGAGTCTGTGTGAGCGTCAGGCACCGAGGCCTCGTTCTCTGTGGGGCCGACATGCTGAGACGGCGTCAGTCGGGGCGGAGGCCGACTGGGAGGAGGATCGGGCCTCTGCACCGCCAGGAGGGTTCAATCCAAACCACACAACACACACGTGCACGCATGCAAAAGCAGCAAGGGACACAGAGACACATTAGTACACACAAAGTGACGGATGGTTACATTTGTCAGTGCCCTAATTCTGTTGTCAGAAATACATGCTGTTAGAAAATCTGCCTGGAGCTGCAACTAACGATTGTTTTCTCATTAATTAATGTTGATTATTTTCTCGATTAAAGCTATAGTGCGTAGTTTCTGTCTCCCTCATGAGGAATTCTAAGTAATGACAACACAACTGCTGTTGCATCCACATGATACGAGCCTTCCGTAATCGCTATGTATGCCTATGTAAGTCATGTAGCCAAGAAGGACACGGAGGATTAAAAAAAACAAAAAACATGATGGACTCTTCAGAAGAGAGAATTATCTTCACTCGAGTTTCTGCGCGCGAAAGTCGCCGGTCGACCCAATCTTCTGAACATAGTCGTACTGAGAAATCCAGAGAGAGTTGTGTGGAGCTGATAGTCTTAATTAGCTTTGTAGCAACTCATTTGGCAATGGGTTGAATGTAACGGACGTTCATTAATATCAAAAAGTTACGCACTAAAGCTTTAATGGATTAGTTGTTTGGTCTCTAAAATGGTGAAAAATGTGGATCAGTGTTTCCCAAAAAGCCCAAGATGACGTCCTCAAATGTCTTGTTTTGTCCACAACTCAAAGATATTCAGTTTACTGTCACAGAGGAGAGAAGAAACTAGAAAATGTTCACATTTAACAAGCTGGAATCAATTACTCAAACCGATTAATCAATTATCAAAATACTTGGCAGTTCATTTGGGAGTTGACTACCAATCGATTCATCTTTGCAGCTCTAAATCAGACCATGAACCTTTGTTCTCGCTCTTCTCTGATTTGATGCTGTTTTCTTCTGGTTTATCTGTATTTCGGTCCTTTGGACGCTTTGTGCAATGAAGCTTTTTATCCTTATATATATTCATTGTTTTGTAACTTCATCAACAGGATAAAGTTGAAATATGTATGTGGATATGCTCAGTTTAACTTTGGTTTTACCTTTGGTGGTGAGCTGGCCGATTCGCTGTGGTTGGTTTCCTCACTGAGAGAAAGAGACAGACAAGAGGTAGGAGACAGAGAAAGGGAGGACATGAGCATGAACAAAGACGTGACACAGGTAGTGAGGAAGAGAGGAAAAAAGGTGGAAAGATGTACTGACTCAAACTCATCACACATGCAGTTCTGAGCTCCGTCCACATGAGGTCGACAACAAGCTTCTAGTGTTCAAGATCTACTGTATCTCAACAGGTTGATCTGCAGTTAAACATGGCTGCAGGCAGATGTCAAGAGCAAAACGTGCACGTCACAGCATGTACAGGATGTTATAAACAAATGACAAGAGTTAGAGAAGCACAACAGGTTACAGGGTTAAATCTCCGACCTGCAGAAACATAGAAAAGCTTTTGCTCCCTTAAAACCTGTTTAAATGCTGTCAGACTTCTTTATTGTTTTGTTTTATATACAGTCTGTGTTTATACCAGAGATGGTTTAGCTATAGAGAATCTTGGTTGATACTTATGCTATTCAGAAGAACAGCAACAATGTGAAGAGATTTGGTGATGTGCAGTCAGGGTAGCAAGTCTCTCACCATGATTAAAAAGAAATGTTGAGATTACATGATCATTTTTCATTTATAATTTGATGTATTAACTTATTCATTTTCATTATAAGTCATTTAATTTCATGATTTGTCTCAGGATTACACAAACTCCAGTAAAACTAGTCAGAAAAGTTGTTTTTAAATTATAGTCTGCTCCTTGTATCACCGCTGTTCACTGCCGTTCCTGAATGCATCAAGTTTAAGACACCTGTCCACGTGATGGCCACTCCCTCTCACGCCGACAGGTGAACCTGGCAGTGGGGGTTAGCATGGATATTATCTTGCCAAGAAATAAGAGCGGTGGTCGCTGATGGGAAACAAACCCCTGACCTGCAGGGTCTGAGTCAGCGGAAAAGATAACACAGACTTCAAACCAAAGACTAGCTATGTGGCTAGCACTTTTTTTGTTTTCTATGCTTCCTGTTCTCAGCTGCGGGGGGGAAGTCAGATACTGTGACCTGAACAATTCAGCCAGATCTCTACTGAAGCAGGAAAACTCCACAGCCTCAGATCTGGTTGAAAACCAAAAGTCTGACTGACACATGGCCCTGATGAGCAGGTAAGGAACCAGCCTCCTCATGTGACCTGTTGTGTAAATTGACTTGTTTCATCCTTTATTTGCATTGTGTATGCTGTCTTTCTGATGTTAAGGCTTCTGTGTGCTTACACCAAGACTCCTCTCTGTCCTCTTTATCCTGGTGCCCGTCACCATGGGTTTACGTATTGGTGCGCTTTTACGCATTTGTGTGAATTTAAAGTTTTCTCTACTTATCGGTGCGCAGACACTCTCTGTCTCAAATGTCTGTGACAAACTGTCTCTTTTTCTATTTATCCTCAAGCGATGTCACCAGACGCCTGTGTGATGATGTGGTGCGCTTTTGCGCATCTTGTAGGAGTGAGTAAGCTGTTTTATTGGTGCGCTGACTCCCAAGAAATAAACATTGTTGTCCCAGCGTGCTCTCTGTCTCTCTCTCTCTCTCTCTCTCTCTCCCCCTTCTGCAGGAGCCTGTAGTTTAGAGGATTATGGGTTATATTTTCCGTTGTTGCCAAAAACAAACAGTGAGTAAATTTCAGCCTGTGTGCAGCAGCTTTTACCTCTTGGCACCTTCTCCTGTCTTTGTTTCTGCAGTACCAGCTTTTCTGCAGTAGGGGGCGGTGTGAGGGAAATTACTCTCATGGGTTCTAAATGTCAAAAAATCGTTAAAATCTGACTGAAAGCGTCACTTACTTGAGCTCCCGCTGCTCTTCCAGTTTGGTCA